>NC_056510.1:39257480-39260639 GCF_014905685.2 Nematolebias whitei | reverse complement strand
ATATATATATATATATATATAAATCCTGCTAATGAACTTTTAATGAAGTTTAGTTCACCATTAAGAGTTCTGCGTTAAACTCAAAGCAGTCTGCTCCTCAGATAAATAATGTTAATTATTTTTTAATATGAATATTTCTGTTCACTGTCCTTTTAATCTTCATTAATAATAAAAAAACTTTTTTTTTATATACATAAAATGTTTAAAAAAAAAACGTTTCCACCCTCTGTCCCGGTCCATCCGTCTACCAGGGCTCAGAATCCGGTCTTTGTGAGCAGGCGAGGCCGGGACCCTGGCCTCGCCTGCTTCAACGGGTCGGCAGCTCATATGATCCTCTGCGGTGACCAGATCGCTCTGAATTTTGTCGTCAGCCACGAAACACAAAACATGCCTGGACTTCAGCATTAGAACAAGGTGTTGTCATTATTCTTTTTAAAATATTAAAAATAGGTCCAGCCGCTGTTCCGAGTAGTTGCAAACGGCGGCTTGGTGAAAAGTTTTCTGAAAGATCCAGTGACTCCTCCCCCTGACTAATCAGGGACCGACAGTGTTCTGACGTCACGTTTTTATGAAGGCTCAGCTCGCTTGGACCCTTTGAGAAGAAGGGATAAAAAAGGGGGTGAAACTGGTACAAAGTACTAGTGGAAAGCGCTCAAAACCGCGGTCAAGCGAGCATATTTGACCCGTGCCGTCACAGTGGGAAAGTGGCAAAAGTGTTGAATCCAGTCCTGAAAGAAGAGGCACAGTTACTTTCTGAGACCAAACTGAGAGCATTCCTCCAGAGGAGTCTGAAGATGGTTTTCAAACCACACTTTTATCTGCCTGCCTGGAATGTGGGGCTGTGCACCATTCACTGGCTGTATAAGTTTGATTTCTAACCTGGTTAAAGGCATTGACTGGTTATATTTAAATATTTAGGTTGTGGCAGGAAATGCATCAGAGCCTTGGGACACATGTTTCTGAGAGTGTGTTGATTTGTCCTTCCAACAGTTCCTGTGGTTAACTGGCTTAAATAATCTGCAGTTTACACATGTGTTTTTCCATGTGGGAGGTGAAATCTCTGGAGAAGTGGCAGATGGTGCTTGTAATCTTAGGATATGGGTGCTTTATGATGCTCGTTACTTGTCACTTCTTGATTCGTTTGCTCTGCGTTGCACCTGTATGAGTCCACTGCTAAAGAAAAACAAGCTCCTTCTACGAAACTGTGGCTCTGAAACAAACATTGACCTGAAGTTTCCCAACATGGAACGATACGATCAGACATGACTTCCTCGTCTCTCGTTTGTCTCTATGTGTCCCTGTGATGGACTGGAGACCTGTCCAGGGTGTCCCCCGCCTCTTGCACAGTGATGGCTGGATATGGGCACCAGTGACCCCCGCGACCCAAAAAGGAAGAAGCGGGTAAAGATGATGGATGGATGGATACACACACACACACACACACACACACACACACACACACACACACACACGCACACGCACACACACATACACACAGCTAGCTGTGTGTGTGACTAAAGCTGTTAATGACAGTTGTTGGTCTGTCTGAGCTTCAGAGGTTTAACTGAGTGGACATGATGGACTATGAGCATCGATGGGGGGTTGGGGATCCTTGGGTCTTTGGGTGACCATCTGGAGGAAATGAGGGGGTCTGTTTGGGCTGAGTTTAAGCTTAGGAGAAGTCTTGGAGAGCAGACAGCTGAAGTAGGGGAGTTGAAGCTGCTTCTTTTCAGGACAGACGTGTCAGTGAGCCTGTGGTCCATGAGCTTTGGAAAACTAACTCAGTGTTCGTTAGATGTGGGGATGCAGCGGTCAGTATAGCTTCATGGTTGTTTAGCATGCCGTACAGGTTGGCACACCGGATGTTGGAACCTGGAACTTTCCAAGTGGCTGCTCATAAACGTTTTCATTTTTTTCCTGTGTGAGGACAGTTCAGCTCGACTTCTCGTACTGGGGTCAGATTGCAGAGTTTAGCTCCTCCATGTTTCTCTTTCTTCTCTGTCCTTTTATTCTCAAACTCTTATTCATCAGTACACGCAAGCACACACACACTTGTTGCTGTGGTCATAATAAATCCTATTTTGTTTCCTGGAGCTCTGCAGCTCCTTTCAGCTCGTGCATGCAGCGAGGCAGCTGGCGGGGCCAACTGATGGCCTCATTAGCTTTTGTTTTCGTCTGCTTCAAAGCACTGAGCCGGTCTGAACCGTCACCTAACCACAAACTCTACAGTCTCATTGCAGCACAGCCATGAGCCTCGGTCAGCTGACTACATCCTCGTCCTCCGATTGGCTCAGAATTTCTCAAAGCACTTCCTCCTGTAGCCGGGCAGACTGTGCATGCTCCCACGAGGACCAAAGGGTTTCAGACACACATAGGATGCAGTCACGAGAGAGACTTCCAGCCTCAAGTGTTTCTGCACAGCTCTTACCTGTGCCCCGCAGAAGAAAACACTAACATTTGTTTCTGTTCTGCAAATTGAATTCAGTTGGAGGAGAAACAAATTCCATTTGCTGATTTGAAGTAAAAAATAACAAATGAAATATTTGTTGTTGGCATGGGCACCAATGGGCTGACAAGGTTCTCTGAAAATCCTGAGGACACTGAGGATTATATTGTTGTCATTAATTCTGTGAAACAGATGCAAATACAGAGAGTTGTTGTTTCTCTGACACGTTGGTGTTACCAGGCGTGTGCGTACGTGCACACACGCACACGCACGCACACCTGTGGTGGCTCCAGAGATATTTTTCTGCAGGTGCTGAGGGTGGGGCTAAGCATTTTACTGAGGGTGCTATGAAGGATCATTTGTTCTTTCAGTTCTCAAGGTCAAGGTGTCTTTACTGTCATTCACATCACGTGTGGTGGAACGAAACTATACACAGGGTCCCAGTTACATCCAACAAAAATACAAATTGTAAAGAAAAACAGCAGTAAGATCTAAGGGTGCACCAATTTATTATTTAAAAAGGGACAATGTACAACTCAAACACAAAAGTCACCATTTGATGCGCTGTACCAGATTATAGCAAAAGCTAATTTGCATCTGCAGTCTGAGTGTCCTTTGATGATCGTGGTCTGCTCTTGTTAGTTGGCTTACTCTGGGGTTTGAAAGTACTATAGTCATGTCAGTATTACTATAGTCATGTCAGTATTACTATA
>NC_056510.1:39246330-39257470 GCF_014905685.2 Nematolebias whitei | reverse complement strand
TATAGTCATGTCAGTATTACTATAGTCATGTCAGTATTACTATAGTCTTGTCAGTTGTTTTTGCTAGTTCCTGGTATAGAAGTTCCAAAATAGCGTTGTGGACCAATAAAGAGGTCCAGACCTTCCTAACTTTATTGGCCCATGTTAAGGCTCAGTATACTGCCGCGTACGTCCGTTCACGCGTATGTGTACTGTACGCAGAGGGTTCAGACTTCGTACTCGAGCGTACACCCCGAGCAGCTGCAGAGCAGCTCCACAGACAAGGGGCGTTTACCTTCGGGACAAATTGAGGTCGCTGATTGGTCATTTCCTGACACACCTACTGGATTGATTGACAGGTCGGGGGGAAAAAAGCGAGCGCTGGCAGCCTCAGCCACAGCAGTGTTCTGTGTTTATATGTTGTTAATAAAAAAAAAAAAAAAAAAAAACAGGGCTCTGCAGCCCACACATCAGACCTGCACACCAGGAAATCTCCAGACCCTCCCGCAGCCATGCTGGACCTGAGTTTAATTCGCTCGTGACAAATTCCTTCATTTCTCACCATTTCAGTCATGGCATCAACGGAGGAGGAAGAGATCACTGCCTCTTGGCAAAAAAACAAAAGAAAAGGCCAGATCAGGGATGAAGAAGGGGAATTTAATATATTGGTGTCGCATACAAAACAGTCCCTTGCCGGGCAGTTTATTGTGCGACACCACGTACGCGTACGTGGTCGTAAAAATTGAGCTTTGCTCTGACATGCCCTGGGGGGTACGCTCGTAGCTCCGCGTACGTACGTGCGTACCTCTGCGTATGGATGTGCGCGGCAGTATACTGGGGGCTTTAGGATTCACTGTGAGATGGATGGCACCTCAAGAAATGAGCACATTTACAGAAAGATATCAGAGATGATACCATACCATACCATACCATACCATACCCATCCATCCATCCATTTTCTTTACCCGCTTATTCCATTTTGGGTCACGGGTGTTGCTGGTGCCCATGTCCAGCAATCACTGTGCGAGGGGCGGGGTACACCCTGGACGGGTCGCAAGTCCATCACAGGGCCACATAGAGACAAACGAGACAAACAACCATTCACTCTCTCACTCACACCTAGGGACAATTTAGAGTTACCAATCAGCCTAACATGCATGTTTTTGGACTGTGGGAGGAAACCGGAGTACCCGGAGAAAACCCACGCATGCACGGAGAGAACATGCAAACTCCACCCAGAAAGGCCCCCGGACCCATACCATACCATACCATACCACTTTATTTATAAAGCACTTAAAACAGCAACAAGGCCAACCAAAGTGATGTACAGACAAAACAACAGGTAACACACAAAGCAAAATACAAAATGAAGTAAATCATGATATAGACAAAATGATGGTGCAGTTTGACTGCAACTCTGGGTTTCAGTATCAACCAGCTTTTGGACCGGTTGCAGCTTCTGTCAATGAAGACAAGTCAAGTCACGTTAAGTCAAGTCAGCTGTATTGTCATTACGATCACATGTGGTACATGAGATGGAATGAAATTATGTACACAGGGTCCCAGCTACTCCCAAAAATATAAATATAAAAAGAAGCAGTAATAAGGATCTAAGATCTACACTAAACAAACACCAAACAGTATGCTAAAAGATCTAAGATATATGTACAGACACTGATAAAAAATCAATTATGTCACTCTTTTAAGGATATTAGGTGCGCTAATAAAGTATTACTTGTATAACAGACAACATTCATTATTTGTCAGTCAAATCAAATTTCAGCCACTTGTCAACATGTAAAACTTGCTGAGCTGGTGACAAGTTTTGCCAAGACGGTTATGTTTGCTTGCTCATAAAAACTGTTTCTAAACAGTTTTTTTGTCTTTCTTTGGTTCCTCTCCTGGTGAAATAAATCTATATATAGCTTTGTGTGTCAGCATTTTGTTTTACAACCATGTCTTGACATGAAAAATCAGGAGAGCTGCAGAAGGCGGTGAGGAGAGGAGGATGACACACCCACTGTGCCTGCAGGAGCACACATCCTCTCATTTTCATGTTAGTCCTCAAAAACAGAGAAAATGACATTTTAACAGCAAACGGTCACGGTTCTTTTCTAGTTCATGTTAAAATGCATCACTCGTTAAAGGTCTTACATCCTCTTACTTCTGTGATTGATGACAAATTTAAGTCTCACATCCTTGCTGCTTCCTTGATGCCAAGTGTTCAGAAACGTTCAGGACACAAACAACTGGACTTTATTTGTAACAGAAGACATTTTGCTTCTCATCCGAGGAGCTTTCTCAATTCGAAGAGCAGAGCGTGTGGGGTTCAGGTTATAAAGCTGAGATAAGATACACATACAAAGTACATATTACGGGTGCGAGTCTGAGTGTCTGGCGATCCGATTTGATTCCGATTTTTGGTGTCACAATATGATTCAAAATAGATTTTTCGATTCAGAAACAATTTTTCTATTAAAATGGTCATAAATTTTGTTTCAATTATAATGTATATGTAAATGACAAGCTGAAAAGATTAAACAACAATGTAAACCAATAGGGGCAGCACGGTGGCACAACTGGTAGAGCTGCTGCCTCTCAGCGAGCAGGTCCTTGGTTCAAACCCCGGTCCAGGGGCCTTTCTGGGTGGAGTTTGCATGTTCTCTCCGTGCATGCGTGGGTTTTCTCCGGGTACTCCGGTTTCCTCCCACAGACCAAAAACATGCATGTTAGGCTGATTGGTAACTCTAAATTGTCCCTAGGTGTGAGTGAGAGAGTGAATGGTTGTTTGTCTCGTTTGTCTCTATGTGTCCCTGTGATGGACTGGAGACCCGTCCAGGGTGTACCCCGCCCCTCGCACAGTGATTGCTGGACATGGGCACCAGCGACCCCCGTGACCCAAAATGGAATAAACGGGTAAAGAAAATGGATGGATGTAAACCAATAGACCATTTATTTAATAATCATTTTAGGTTCCTTACTGTCAAATATCAAAATATCAAATATTTTTGATTCATTTTATATTTATACCAAAAATAGGAAAAAATATAGGAGTGCATAAAATTCTGTAACTTAAATTACCAGTATTAGGTTAGTTTAGTTGCCTGAATTTTTCTAACAAAAAGAAATAAAAATCTAGGAACAAATAATTAATCCATCCATCATCTTTACCCACTTCTTCCTTTTTGAGTCACTGGTGTCACCGGTGTCACTGGTGCCCATATCAGCCATCACTGTGTGAGGCGGGGGACAACAGGTCTCCAGTCCATCACAGACAAATAATTCAAAATATATAAATATAAAAGTAAACAGACTTCAGCCTACCATAGTACATTAACCTTTAACTCAACATAAAATACACACCAGTTATTTTAACCATATTGCTCTAACCATTTGTTATATTTTCAAAACTTAACCTAATATGAAATATACAGACTTCAGTCTGAACCATATTGGTTCATATTTAGAAAATCTTTAACAAAATTTCAAAACCTGTGCAAATTTGTACAAAAACTTCTACTGAACTGTGATTTATAGACCATCAACTGTATCATTTAGAACTGGCTCCAGATGTGTCTCATCTCTTCAACCTGTTAAAAAAACAAATTACATTAAGTTTGTTGAACAACTTGTCTATAAGTTTTAGTATAATATGAGAAATAACAGTTACGTTTGAGCTGCAGCTGCATCAGAGCTTCTCCCATTTGTTGTTTCATGGTGAAGTTGTGGAGCTGCTTTGTCGCAAAAAAAAATAAATCTACATGAAGGAATAACGTACGTTGAATCCAATGTATTAAAAATAAACCTGAACCTCTCACCTTCCACTGAGCTGTCTGCTCATAAATCCTTTGTGATCCAGCAGGAGATGGAGAGGAAACTCTTCACAGCCTTTGGGAGAAACCTGGAAGTTTGTTGCAGAGTTCGCTGGTCGGATGCTTTGCTTCATCTTCCGTGAATATTGTCTTATTTCCAAAATACTGTACCGCGATTTTATTTTACACTTCTTGTAAACAACTGTGCTCTTGTAAAGCTCTGTCTTCCCCCGGAACATTGTAGAATCTGAAATGATTTTTAAAGATGAAGCAGCAGGTTGAATCGTGCTGTCTCCCTCCTCCATGCTAGCAGGCTCCATTCAGATAAAGGGAGCTGGCTAACTAGCTTGCTGTACGGTGGCCTACATGGCTCAATTCTACAGCGGCCAAACGGGGAGTAGGAGCAGATAAAATATAAACCTTAAATGCATTTTAAAATCGATTTATGGGCCTTTAGAAACGATTCAGAATCGCCAGGACTAAGAATCTAGATTCTTTAAAAATTTGATTTTTTTCTGCACCCCTAATACATATGTAAATTAACATATCACACCTCACAGTAGGGGTTTGTTAAGGTCTTTGTTAATCTAATTCGCATATGAAGCCCTTCCATTCCCATCTGATAGGTGTGAAAACTGGCTGGGTATCAGTCCTAAAGCTGCATTATGTTTTTGAAAGTTGAAATCTGAGGCCTCCTCCTCTGAGGGTTTCTCTCTTTTTACATAAATTGCTTCCTTCACCCCTCTCTCAAACCATCTGTCTTCTCGGTCCAAAATGTGCACATTTTGGTCTTCAAATGAGTGCCCCATATCTGTGAGGTGGAGGTGAACAGCTGTGTCTTGTCCAGAGGAGGTGGCTTTCCTGTGTTGAGCCATGTGTCTGTGAAGTAACTGGTTTCTCCAATATAGAGATCTGGACATTTCTCGTTGCACTGAACTGCATAAACCACACCACTCAGTTTGTGTATGGGTGTCTTGTCCTTAGGGTGGACCAGCCTCTGTCTGAGAGTCCTGTTGGGTTTGAAATGTACTGGGATGTTGTGTTTGTTGAAAATCCTTTTGACTTTCTCTGATACTCCAGCAACATAAGGGATGACAATGTTTTTCCGTCTGTTGTTTTCCTTTTTTTGTTTATTAGAGTGTTTTGTAGATTTCCTCGCTGGCTTGACAAAAGCCCAGTTAGGATATCCACATGTTTGGAGAGCTTCTTGGATGTGTTTCTGTTTCTTTTCCTTCCCTTCTGTCTTCGTACGCGTTCAGCCCGATGCTGTAAAGTTCTGATAGTTTGTGTTCTACTGGATGGTGAGAGTCAAACAGAAGATACTGATCTGTTTGGTTAGTTTTTGGTAAACTTCAATGTTAAGGCTGTCCTCAATTTCCATGTAGACCTGTCACAATAACAAATTTTGCTGGGTGATTAATTGTCTCAGAAATTATTGTGATAAATGATAATATTGTTTGAAATTTAACAATAATTAGTAATTGTCAAATTGAAGAACACATAGACCCTCCCCCACCCCACCCCCACCTAGGCACTATCTGTTAATATCTCAATCTTCCTGGCCCCTTTTTACCTGCCCCCACTGAGACGCTCCAGGCTGGTACAAAAGAAAGTTAAATCTTGGATCCAGAACAGTGGCCTCATACTGAGAGATTGTTTTGAACGAAAAGACCGGCAGGTTTTCAGAGAAGCTGTTGAAAATGGAGGAGCACTAGACCTGGACCAATACACAACCTCAGTTCTGGGGTACATTAGTACATGCACTGATGACGTCTCCACCATAAGATATGTTAAAAGTTACCACCCAGCACCAGACTCACCTCACCACCAGATGAAGAGCTTCTCATCGTGACCTCAGCAGAAGTAAGGAGTACTTTCAGGAGGATTAACCCTCACAAAGCAACTGGCCCAGACAACATCTTCAGGAAGGTGTTGAAAGAATGTGCCGATCAGCTCTGCGAGGTGCTGGCCGACATCTTTAACTCCTCATTTACCCTGGAGACAGTTCCCACCTGCCTGAAGACTGCCACCATCATCCCAGTCCCACAGCTCTACAGTGACTGGTCTGAATGACTATCGGCCAGTGGCCCTCACCTCGATAGTCACTAAATGCTTTGAAAAACCAGTCATGACTCACATCAAAAAGAACCATCAACGAGGACCCTCATCAGTATGCATACCGCGAGAACCAATCAACAGAGGACGCCATCTCCTCTGTAATCCACATTGCGCTCACCCGGCAGCTGTGGCTGAGCGGTTAGAGCAGTCGTCGTCCTCTCTGTGAGAGCTGGGGATTCGAATCCACCAGCAGTCACATGATGAAGTGTCCCTGGCCAAGACACTGAACCTCACATAGCCTCTGATGTGTGTCCCATCAGTGTATGAATGTGATCTGAAGCACTGATTAGTCTCTTTAGAATGATTTGTTCAATTAGCTTTGTAGAGATCTAGTAGAGTGATGTATGAATGGGTAAATGAGGACACAGATTGTAGTGTAAAGCGCTTTGAGTATATTGAAATAAGATAGAAAGGTGCTATATAAGTACAATCCATTTACCATTTACCCACATGGAGCAAAAGGACTCTTACCATATGCTCTTTGTGAACTTCACATCTGCCTTCAGTACCCCCCCCCCCAAACCCTGATGGACAAACTACTCACACTAGGACTAAGCCCCTCCATTTGTAACAGGGTACTAGACTTCTTAACAAACAGACCACAGTCAGTGAAGATCCACAACTTCTATTCCTCCACCATAACCCTCAGCACTGGCTCCCCTCAGGGATGTGTTCTGAGCCTCCTCCTGTTTACTCTGCTCACGTATGATTATGCAACTACTCATCCAGGTTGTCATATTGTAAAGTTTGCAGATGATACAGCAGTGGTGGGATGCATCACAAACAATGATGAGTCCAGCTACAGGCAGGAGGTGGAACACCTGGAGAGCTGGTGCAAAGAGAAGAACCTTCACATCAATGTGAAGAAGACGAAGGAGATGATTGTGGACTTCAGAAGAAACAAAAACATCTACACCCCCCTGAACATAAGAGGATCTGCAGTGGAAGTGGTCTCCAGCTACAAGTACTTGGGTGTACACATGAATGACAACCTCAGCTGGAGCAACAACACCACCAGCCTGATCAAGAAAGCTCATCAGAGACTCTACTTCCTCAGACGGCTGAGACAAGCTGGTCTGGGAAGCTCAGTCCTCACCTCCTTCTACAGGTGGGCAGTGGAGAGCATCCTGTGCTCCAGCATCAACGTGTGGCATGGAGGCTGCACAGCTGCAGAAAGAAAAGCCTTGCAGAGAGTGGTGAAGGCTGCACAGAAGTCTGTTGGAGTCAGTCTCCCACTCACCCAGCACACACACTTTTTGCCCCGCTCCCCTCAGGAATGAGGTTGAGGAGCATTAAGTGTAGAACCACTAGACTGAGGAACAGCTTCTACCCTGAAGCTGTTAGACTCATGAATCTCTAACCAGAATAATCACTGTGAAAAATCACATCATGTTTCTGCTGATCTGTTTCATGTTGCTGCTGATCTGTTTCATGTTGCTGCTGATCTGTTTCAATGTTGCTGTGTTAATGCGTGCTCATCTGCTCACACAGACTCATGTTCGTGCTGCTGTTCGACATAGTGTTTTTATGCTATCAGTGCTTAGTGTATTATTTAGTCGATGTTTTTCTTAGTTCATATCTTAGATGTTATTACTGTTTTTCTTTTACATTTTATTGTTGGATGTAATTGAGACCCTGTGTACATAATTTCGTTCCACCACATGTACCACATGAGGTGCAAATGACAAATAAATCTCTCTGAGTCTGACTCTCACTTTTTTCCCTGCTCTATATAAACAATTATCTGTACTGAACATGATTAAGAAAGATAATTGATTAAGTATCCTGATGCATCTCAATATGTGCATGGCCAAAAGGATGGCCCAGCACAGAAGAGCAACATCATCAGGCCAGGACTCTGTGGTTTACTCTCATCTCCAGGCCAGCGGTCACTCTTTCAGGGATGAAGATGTTCACATTCCTTGACAGAGAGGAACGATGGTTTGAGAGAGGAGTAAAGGAGGCCATCTTTGTGAAAAGAAACCGTCCATCATTAAACAGGGGTGGAGGCCTCCGGGTTCAACTGTCCCCCTCTTACAATGCTGTGATTGCTAGTATCACTCAGCCTCCTGTGAATAGTAAACAGCCATCAGAGCACTACCGGTCATTACGCTGATGGTTCTCCTTTATCAGGTGAACAGCTAGTTCTGGCTTTCAACAACAAACTGGTTGATCCACCATGTGAAGGTGTTATTTGTAAGACTGAGTTTGTTTCAGCTCTTCAAACTGAAGAAGTCTTTTGGATACAAGATGAAACATTTCAACAAGAAGAATCCGTCCAGAGGACCTGACTTTACTTTGTTAGATAACTGAATAAGAAACTGAAAGAGAGAAATTGTGGATATGAAGGCATTGAAAGTCATTGTTTACCTACAGTTTATTTTGTTTGCGTTGTCCTCTGCCTTCAATCTCATCTTCACATGATAAACATGTTTAAAGAAGCCTGTTCGGCTGTTTTTGACAGTCCAGCTAAATCCACCAAGGGTTTGACAAAATCCCTCCAATGGCTGCGTCCTGATCATATTGACAGCAGCTGCTACAGGGGTCACTCTAGGGTTAGATCCCCCCACCACCACCTCCTTGACTCTCCTCACCCCTCAGGCCCCCCCAGGTTTCAGTGGAGACAGGTTTGGAAAATGTTTGTTAGGCAGACTCATCTATGAGTAAACGAGTATGAGACGTGGAGCTGATGCTGCAGGGAGAGGGTAAAAAACTTGGTCATGTGGCATTAATGATGGTTTTTGACTCATATCCTTAATTTTTGTTTACCATAGCCTGTTTGTGTAAACACGTTTTGCTGAAAAGAAACATTTTTAAGTAACAGGGATGGTTTTATTTAACTGTAAATGTTGCCCATACCATTCTGTAGACTTGCACCAGAAACAACTAAAGGCTCCTACAGACTCGTGCAGACCTCAGTTCACACGGAAACTGTGCACACTGTCCGCAAATGGTTGAGACTTCATACTCGAGCGTACACCCTAAGCAGCTGCTGTCAGCTTCGCAGGCAAGGGGCGTTTACCTTCGGGACAAATTGAGTTTGCCAATTGGTCATTTGCTGACACGCCTTCTGGATTGATTGACAGGTCGCAAAAAAAAAATCAAATAAAAGAGCTGGCAGCAAGTGGCAGCAGTGTTCTGTGTTTATATGTTGTTAATAAAAAGTTCTAAAAAATTTAAAAAACAGGGAGCGCTGGCCCTGCAGCCCACACGTCAAACCAGCCCACCGGGAAATCTCCAGATCCTCCCGCAGCCACACTGGACCTGATTTTAATTCTCTCATGACAAATTCCTGCATTTCTCACAATTTCAGTCATGATGTCAACGGATGAAGAGGAAGAAATCACTTGCCTTTTGGGAAAAAAACAAAAGAAGAGGCCATTAAACTAGACCACGGATGAAGAAAGGGAATTTAATACATTGGTGTCGCAAACAAAACAGTCTGTCGCCGGGCAGTTTATTGTGCGACATCGAGTACAAGTATGCGGTCGTAAAAACTGAGCTTTGCACTAGGGCTGCAACAACGAATCAATAAAATTGATAAAAATCGATTATTATAAGTGTTGGCAACAAATTTCATTATCGATTTGTTGTGTCGCACGATTATGCGTCTCTCACGGCGTTGCGGAGCCGCTTTGTTCACCTGCAGAGCATTGTCAATGCTGGCTGAATGAATAAAGTAAAAAAAAAAAAAAAAGCTCTGCAGAGCGAGTTGAACGGAGCGAGGCAGAAGCAAAGCAGAGACTGTGTTTTCAAAGGAAATTAAGTAAATGTTACAAATGACTGACGCAGAGAAAATGGATCAATCCAAGTCCTCAAAAGTGTGGGAGCACTTGACGCTTCACAAAGTTAAAAACTGCGTAACATGCAGCTTTGAAAAGTGACGACATGACACGGAGCTCCATGCTGATGAAAGATCCTTAAATGATCGTCACTGACATGAGGCCTCTGTTGATGGTTGAAGACCAAGGCTTCACTACAATAATCCACACTTTTAATCCAGGTTACAATAATCCACACTTTTAATCCAGGTTACACTCTTCCCTCAAGGATACATTTTACGAAGTAGCTACATATTCTGCAGGTATAAAGCATACCATTGTATATATTTTTATGTACATTTATTTTTTTGAAGCTATTTGACTAACTTGTTGATTTTTTATTATTCAATATTTTACTGACAGAATAGTTAAGTAGCAACCTGTTTTTTGTGCGATTTGCTCTGTCAGTCAAATGTTCAATTTTGGAATAAAGGGGTGGAAATTAAAACATTTTTGTTTTTTTTGCCAATTCATTGATTAATCGAAACAATAATCGACAGATTAACCGATTATTAAAATAATCATTAGTTGCAGCCCTACTTTGCCCGGACATGCCCTGCGGGCGTCTGCTTCGAGTAATCCGGTACGCGCAGGCCTCCGTGGACTGAGCTCTGCCGATCATGCGCGAGCCTTAAGAAATCAGTTTTCTGTGTACAAAATGCACTGAGTGCCCCACAGAAACCTAAAACCTTGAAATCTTGGATTCTCCTCAGACTGCATTAGTTTCAGCTTTTTAAATCTCAAACTGTGTGTTCCTGTTCATGACGGACTGAATCATTGTGCCTGCCCAGAAACGTTTTGTCACAAAATACTTCCTAAGATCAGAAATAGGACAACGAGAAGCTGTTTCTAGGAGAGCATCAGGTGCACAGCTGCAGGTGAGCCTTCAACTAAACACACAACATCTGAAGTTAGTGAAGTGTGCAGAGATCACATGATCCATTATTAACTCTTTTCTGTCTGTTTAAACCTCAAACTGACACTGACAAAAACATGCCTGCACATGTTGGGTGTGTGTGAGATGGGGGGGGGGGTCACTCTGACTACATGTTCTCTACGTGTTTCCCAACTACTCAACATGAGGTTTCAGGTTTACTCTGAAGATGCTGCGTTTTAACTTTTGAAATAAAAATGTGTTCGGCATCAGTATACTGGTGCATGTTGAACTGTTGATGCTTTTTTATTTTTATTTTTTGGTAACATTCAGATTTGAGTACCGGTATATCACCAAGGCTACGGCAAGTGCTTAAGAATTTGTTTTTTTAATTGTGATTTTTTTCTTCTTCAAACTGATGCATCCAAAAATGGAAAACCTGTTTAAAATCATCCATCCATCCATCCATCCATCCATCCATCCATCCATCCATCCATCCATCCATCCATCCATCCATCCATCCATCCATCCATCCA
>NC_056510.1:39245792-39246320 GCF_014905685.2 Nematolebias whitei | reverse complement strand
CCATCCATCCATCCATCCATCCATCCATCCATCCATCCATCCATCCAGCCATCCATCCATCCATCCATCCATCCATCCATCCATCCATTCACTATAGACTTTTTCTTCCTTTGTTGTTTTCTCTTCATGAAGCAACATTTACAATCAGATAGGACTTCATTAGCTGTGGTGTTAGCCTCTACTGAGCCTGCAACAGGCAGCTAACTCTTGATCCAGATGTTTCTTTAAAACATTACCTTAAACATGATGATGGGTGCCACTAATTTGGCAGACAATCCTTGACTGTCTAACAATTTTTACTAGTAAAATACACAAAACGGCAACTTTTTCATTTTTTACAAGTAAAAAAGTTGAGAAGAAGCTTCTCTTTCAACCACCATACACAGCTGGCTGACAGCTCACAGCAACATTTCTGCTCTGCTCACTACAAGAGAGAAAACACTTTCTGACATCCATCCATCCACCCACCCATCATCCATCCACCCACCCATCATCCATCCATCCACCCACCCATCATCCATCCATCCA
>NC_056510.1:39234876-39245392 GCF_014905685.2 Nematolebias whitei | reverse complement strand
ATCCATCCATCCACCCACCCATCATCCATCCACCCACCCATCATCCATCCACCCATCCATCCATCCATCCATCCATCCATCCATCCATCCATCCATCCATCCATCCATCCATCCATGTTCTTACTTTTGTTCTGAAGTCAGGTCGTGGTGGCAGCAGCTTGAGCGGGGAGGTCCAGCCATCTCTTTCCACAGCCACCTCTTTCAGCCCTTCTGGGAGGACCACAAGGTATTCCCAAGCCAATTGGGAGATGTAGTCTGTCCATCGTGTCCTGGGTCTTCCCCGGGTTCTCCTCTCAGTTGAACATACCTGAAGCACCTCCCTAGGGAGGCGCTCAGGGAGCATCCTTACCAGATGCCCGAACACCTCAACTGGCTCCTCTCGATGTGGAGGAGCATTGGTTCTACTCCGAGTCTCTCCTGATAACTGAACTTCTCACCCTATCTCTAATGGAGAGTCCAGCTACCCTGCAGAGGAAACTCATTTCAACCTCCTATATCCGTGATCTCATTCTTTCGATCACTACCCAGAGCTTGTGACCATAGGTGAGGTTAGGAACGTAGACTGACCAGTAAAAAGAGAGCTTTGCCTTACAGCTCAGCTCTCCCTTCACCACAACGGACCTGCACATAGTCCGCAATACTGCAGACGCTGCACCAATCTGTCAGTCTCATGCTCCATTCTTCCCTCACTCATGAACAAAACCCAGAGATACTTGAACTCCTCCACTTGAGGCAGAACCTCACCCTGAAGAGAGCAATCCACCCTTTTCTGACTGAGGGCCATGACCTCAGATTTGGAGGTTGAGAATCAGCACCTCCAAAGCTTTCTGATATCACATAAAAAATAAGTTATACTGCAGGAACAATGTTACAGAAAGATAGTGGTTTTAATACTGTCTAAAAACAGTGCCTAAAATCACTTAATCATTTCTTAATGTAGACGCTGCTTGTTTCTAACGTTTGCAACATCCATTCATGTGGTGGGTTTATTGTCTCCTCTGTCAGTCTATACATGTGGATTCAGGAAACCTGCAACAGATCCACTGACATCTTGATTGGTGAATAATCACTCGACCTGCTGAGCTGCAGTTACCTGAATATAAGAAATGAAAAGAATAGATTCTGGGCAGGTTGAGTTAACGCGGAGGAGCTTCAAACTATGAGCTGCACAGGCTCATTGAAAATCAGAACAGACTTTAAGTTTCAATCAAAAGCTAAAACCTAATTATTCTTTAAAGAATTCTTCTTTGAGCTGAATAAGTCTCAGTGTTTCCCCCAGATAACTTGCCATGGCGGGGCGCTCATATCGTCCGTGATTTTTGTCGGGGGTGACTGGCTGGAACGGAGACTCGTCCTAAGGTGTGCTGCGCGCTGTTTAAACCAACAGTTTTGGGGAACACAGCGACGCCGCCTGCTGTTTGTACTGACAGTTTTAGAGCAGGGTGTGTGAGAGGAGAGATACAGAGACATATCTCAGCCGTGTGCTGTCTGAACCAACAGTTTGGGGGGGTTTTTGGCCGGGGGTGGGGGTGGGGGGTGTCGGTGCGGGGGAGAGAGACGCACATCTTAGCCGTGTGCTGTTTGTACAGACAGTTTTCGAGTGGCGGGGGTGCGTTCAGCGTGAGGGTTCAGCATGAAGGAAGAGGCTGCCTTTAGCTTTTTAGCTAGTGCACCTGCATTGCCAGTGTTGCCAGGTGAGAAATGTAGGATTATCGTACTAGAGACATAAAATTATCGTATTTTGAGGGAAATTATCGCACACCCGTCATAACCAAAGTAACAAATCTATTAATGCACTATAGTAGTGATGGGTCCGCTTCCAGACCGGCTCTGCTTCTTCTTTTATTTTTTTATTTTCCTCACTCATGGCGCGGGCGCAGCGGACTATTCAGCCAATCATGGCCGTCGTTCTGAGGCAAACGCAAACACGTCACTCGTAGGTAACATTTAGAAAAGTACGACTGGCTGGAGTTTCCAGCCTATCGTGCATCTGTTTGCGGACACAGATGCCTTTAGTGTTCACAAAAAAACTCCGACAGACAGTTGCGAGAGGCTGATGACAACCGATTACAACCACACATTCACGGAATGGTCAAATGATCGTATATTTGGCCTTTTTTGGGATTACTGATCGTACATCATACAGAGGGAAAAATTGTCGCACAAATACAATAATTATCGTACACCTGGCAACACTGTGCATTGCGAGCCGCTAGTTTAGCGTTACGTCAGTGCAGACAGGTGGGTGGGGGTGGAGTTCAGTAGACGGGGCGGGGCGCCCCGCTTGTATAATGGTAGGGGAAACACTGAGTCTCATACAAATGTGTAGAAATCCTCTGATAAGGTTTATACTAAATGAATGGAATACACGGCAGCTTTGCATGGTGTTTTTATAGAAGTTTTGGTGAAGAATATCTTGCTTTGTGATGTAGTTTTTACATTTGTATTAATCCCACTTGAAAAATGTATTTAGTCGTCATAACAAAAGCAGATGTTGAGTCATTGTCTCACCTTTAAAGATGCCTTCTCTTTAATCTTGATATCTGAACCCCAAAACGATGCAATGAATGACAGAAATTGTCTGGTCCTAAGGGTGGGAGCATTATCTCCTTTTTATTAAGATTGCATGTGTGTGTATGTGCTTATACCTCAGTGTCTTTTAGAAATAACTCTGACCCTCACTCGTCTCAATAGATTGCTTGTTCTCTGACATTGATCCAACCTAATTTGAGTGTTTGACTTGAAATCTAAACTTATTCTGGTATAAAATGTTCCCCTTCCTTTCCTTTCCCTGAGGAGAGTTTCAGGTTGATTCACAGAGTTGTGCTAATACTTCACGTCAGAAGTGTTGCACCATTCACAAACACCATCCCTACTGTGATTACCAGTACTCATAATTGTCTCTTAGTAGGAAAATAGACCATTCAGGTGTTCTTTCCACCTGAACTGGGAAGAATTGTGGTCAGAAACATGCAGGTTTGTCTCAAATGCAACATTTATCATTTCATTTACAAACCAGTTACGTTATTGCAACATCTGCTTCATTTCTTAATGGTTTGATGTTCGTGGAACTACTTTGTCACCAGTCCTCTCCTCTGTCATGCACTTGTGTGTCTTTGCAGGAGAGGTTGGTAAAGGCTGTGCTGCGTGAACTCTGCCCTACTTTACTTGGCCAACTTCTGACTGGTCGCTGCCACAGTTCAGTTAATCTTTGCACTTTACGCGCCATAAAGATCTAGATAAACACTCACTGAATCAACCAACGTGAAAAGAGCAGCTTCCTGAAACGACTGGTACTTTGTATGAGGTCTTGTTTTAGTCAAGTACATGAAAACTCCTCTGAAAAGTAAAAGGTGTGCTTGTGTGTACGCTTGCACAGAATTTAAATAGGAAAGAAACTAAACGTTTGTGGAAGTTTTCTCTTTTTTCCAAACATTGATGATGGACTCAAACACATATACTGTAATTCCTATTGTTTAATTTATTGCCGTCATGTAATTTCTGCACTGTGAAACAGCCCCAGAATGGCTCTAACTGCAGTATTTTCTCCTCTTGTCGTGTCTTCTCCTCTTTCATTTCCTCCACCCTGTGATTAAAACCCAGTGGTATCCACCCACCCTCCCATATTGTTTGATCCCATGGCAACTTGTGAGGCATGCTGGGATTGATGGTTATTTTTGGCCTCTCAGCTGATGAGCTGTGCCGGCCTTAGACAGGAAATATTCTGTTTAGAAGTGTTGAAAGCAGAGTGATGCAGTGCTGTGGGGTCAGTGGGTTTTATTCAAGTGACCTGGATTATGATTCTACAGTTCACTGGGTGACTCGTTCGTTCTGGCTAAAATATTTCACTGCTTTATACTTTAGTTTTACAAAAATCTTGCAGCTGTTAAACAAAACCTAAACTTTTACTGGTACTATAGAAAAAGAACTTCCTTTACGGCGTATTTGCGTGTCACTGCTCCAGCTCAAAATTCGCCGTAAAGGAATTTATTTTTCTTCTTTGGTGTTTTACAGCGGATTACATCCACTCTGATGCATCACCGCCTCCTTCAGACTCAACCCCGAGCCTACATTTCCGTAAAGGAAGTTTCAGTAAATCTGCGTTAGATTACTCTGTGGCTTTCTCAAGGAACTGGAAATGAAATTGAATCATAGGCAGCACGGTGGCGCAACTGCTGCCTCTCAGCGAGCAGGTCCCCGGTTCAAATCCCAGTCTGGGGGGCCTTTCTGGGTGGAGTTTGCATGTTCTCTCCGTGTTTGCGTGGGTTTTCTCCGTGTACTCCGGTTTCCTCCCACAGACCAAAATCATGCATGCTAGGCTGATTGGTAACTCTAAAATAAACTATTGACATATTTTAAATAATAATCCTCCCTTGCTGCGCCGCCTTCTCAACGTTAGGCCCCCTCCCTCACAGGTTTTAAATCCTGCTTAAAAACCCACTGCTATTCCCTGGTGTTCAACACTGTATGATCTGTGTTGAACCTGTATGCATCACGCTGTGTTAGTCATTATGTTATTCTCTGCTATTATTTTGTTTCTATTTGGATTTTACGTTATGCTATATGTTGCTGTGTGCTTTGCCTGTTTGTTTGGGCTGTTTGTATTCAGCGAGGGCGGAGGAGGCGTGAAGTTGGCTGCGCAGACGGGCAGACAAAGAACTACTGTACACAGATTTTCAAACCTTACAGTGAAAGGTAGCGCCACATTAATAAAGTAGCGGCTTATCATATTACTAAAGACACGGTCCTTAGCGGCTAACAAGACGGCTAAGGACCGTGTCTTTAACGCTCAAAGCTGCCGCTTTATTAATGTGGCGCTACCTCTGTTCCTTTCATAAGCACAGGTAAAAGAGCTTTGTACCGTACTTTGTTTCAGGGAAGGAAGCTGGAAAAACTTCACAGCCGGAGCTGCCACACAAAGTTTAACACACTCTTTATATTTCACTTTATGACTGTTTTAAATGGTTAAAACGTTTTGTTGTGCTCGAGCCATTCGTCGGGACTTGTTTTCGGCATCGTCTACAGAAAACATTTTTCTGCTGCTCATCTGACAAATTTAATCCGAACCATCTCCAAATAACAGAGCCATTTTTTTTTCTGCTCTGCGATGTACGTGCCGGCGGTGCCGCTCCACCTGGAGCAGGAAGTGAGGGGAGCAGGTGAGGGCCTGGGCTGAGAGGGAGAGGAGCGGCCGTGTGGGAGAAAGAAGACAGCAGTCGGATTTTCAAATATAACACTATATTGTAAATATCAATATAGTCTCATCTTATTTTGCAAATGAAATTATCTCAATATTTTTAAAATATCGAGATATCGCCCTAACGCCAATACAGATTCAGTCTGAGCTATTCAAATTCAGTTTCTGATGCCACAAGATTCTGCCCAAAGAAATGTCTGCAGAAACCTGATGAAAAACTTGCAGATGTTAACAAACAAATCCTAGAGTAGGGCTGGGTACCTTTCTAAAAAATTTGGTATCGGTACCGGTGTCGGTACCTTCACTTCGGTGTCGGTTCCTGGACGGTTCTTTTTCGGTACTAATTTTGTAATTACTATTAATTCTAACAAGAAGAAAATTACGTTACACATTACAGTACAAATCCTGAGTTTTATTTTTTTAACTTTGGTATTTTCCATTCCAAGCAGTTTTCTTACATAAAAATAATTTCTAGGTCAAAAGAACAGTTTCAAACCAGTGACACGTCACTAGCTATGTTCACATGCGCAGGATTCTTTGACCGGATTGAAATGTGTTCTGTTTGAATAATTCAAATGTATTGTTTACATGGGCACAATCTGTTCATGACGAGCGTTTACATGCAGCGGGCTTTGTTCTGAACAGCAGTACTGACATGCGCAGAGTGGTAAACTCTCCTTAAAAAAACCACAGAAGAAGAAGTTCTTCTTACGGGGTGAATGTAAACAAACCTGAGCACCCAAAATGGACCCGCGACAGGTTTTAATGGTGGAGACGTTACTGCACTCCCTGACTGAGCTACAGGTAATACAGATCATTCTGAGCTCTTTCAAAGTTTCTAGTAGAAATGTTGTGTCGCTCACCAACCAGTTTTACTTCCCTGACATGCTAATATTATTAGCATTAGCCAGGCGGAAATGGCAAAGTTGCACATGTGCAGTCAGGTCAGTTTTTCACGATCAGATAAAAACGAACAGATCAAGCGTTTACATGCGCACCGATCGGGTTACGGCTCGGCGTAAACCACCCGTTTCGTTCTGATCACAAAGTATATCAGATCGCGCCGAATACACAAAAAATAACCCGAACGGAGTGTTTACATGACACACTTTTATTCTGACCGGCCATTTGATCCGGTTACTTATGTCCATGTAAACATACCTAGTGTCTAATGTTCACTGCTACACACTGAAGACCTTTTCACTTAGCAGTTTTTATTCAGAAACATCAACATGTCTATTTTCTCTGGACACAAACAAGCTGCTCCTGGCTGATGGTGTCTCCAGCAGTGGAACATGTTCCCTCTGAGGCTGTAGATGATGATTGTTGCACACACAGAGACCTGGTTGTCAGTTTGATATCACTGACATATTGTCCCTCACATCCCACCAGCGGGTCACTGGATTCACTGAGGTAGAGTTGATGCAGACTTCTGCACCTCTGTCTCTTCCTGAATCTTCTCTGTGGTTCTCTGGGGTTTAGGGCTCTGATCATCTCCCTAATTGACATGAGAACAAAATATCAACAATAACATGGTTGTGTTATTATTACTCAAAAAACATTATCTAGGCTGAAAGATAAAAGTTTAACTGGTCAGAAACATCCTTTACAGCTTAACTTACCTCCATCATGCAGCCTCCACTGTAGAAAAAGGCAGTGCCCCCCCCCCCACCCCCATCTCACTTTTCTTTTGTCTGTCTGTCCTCCTCACATCAGGGTCAGAGGTTCCTGTGAAGAGAACATAAACAAGTCAAGTCACATTTATTTATATAACACATTTAAAACAGTAACTGTTATCAAAGTGCTTACCAAAAAAAGATCACAGCATCAAATATTAATAACAAAATATTACAGCAACATGAATAAAAGCATAAAAGCAATTAAATATAATGAGAAACAATGAAATACTAAATCAAATCACCCTGCGTTAAATGTCAGGGAGTAAACGCAAAATGGATGAACACAATCATCAACAACTAAATACCAAATGAGCTCACACTGTGTTAAATGCCCATGAGTACAGATGTGTCAGTGAGTACAGATGTGTTTTGAGGAGAGATTTAAAAATAGAGACTGAGGTGGCCTGTCGAATGTTGATGAACAAATGAACAAATGGTGAACATTAGGTGAACTGTTTAACCAGCTGATCTGACGGATGAGCACATTTTTTACAAGCTTTATCTGTTACTGTCAATCTTTAGTTAGCTTTTGATTTTAGCTAGCTACATAACCATAAAGTAAAGCTACGCACTAATATCTTAAAGTTAGCGTTACATGGATTCTAGTTTAATTCACCACGATGCATGTATTAAGCTGCAGTAATGTTAACAAACAAAAACTTCCCAGCTGAAATCCCACACACAGCTCCGTCCTCGGAGTTCTTTGATGACGAGGAGTCCGGCCGTGGAGATAATGAATCAGTCCATTCAACGCTCACAGGCTGACTTTAACGCTGAGGAGGAGGGGGGAGGCTGCGGTCCCCCTGGAAGACAAACACGGAGCAACTTTCCGCTCGTAAATTGAAGCCGTTCGACAACACACACGCTGCACACGTGAACCCCGTCTGTGGGCGGAACCAACACCATAGACATACGACTGTAGGCAGCTCTATACAGCTCTGGATGTAAACACGTAGTCTGTTTGTCATATGTCTGGTGTTTTACCTGCCGGCGTGCTGAAACCTCGTGACACCTTACATCCACTACCGAAACTTGACACAGAAAGAAGAGTGACGTTTCAATCAGTTCAGTTCAGTCAGTGCCATAAAATAACCTCGGTTTGGTATACAGCCCTAACCTAGAGTCCTTTTTTTGGGCTTAATGCACTGACATTTTCTACCTACAGGATGGGTTGGGACTTTAGCATGGCTGCAGATCAAATAAGTTGCAGCGAGCAGCAAACAAGGATCCATTCAAAATATTTTCAGGATTAAAGGAAGAGGATGCAATGATGATCTAAACAGCACAAAATGCCCCTTGTTGATTTGTACATGCATCTAAACATTCCTACCATTATAAAGTGAGATTTAGTTTTAAGAAAATGTTTTCTCTTTCTCTCTGTCACATATTTGTTAGATAAGACGTAGTAATTTTAAAAAAAATCACACAATAAATAAACAATATTATCATTCTTGTTTGTGTGAGTGTTCAAACTGTTTCATTTTCATGACTTGGTAAATGTGTAAACTGATTTAATATTATGTTTTAATGGGATAAAAATGAATCCTCCAAGCAGATTGAAAATATTTCCAACTTCCTTTTGCATATACGTCTACCAAATTTTCACTAGCTGAACATGTTTTTATGTTTTAATGACTGAGCCTCTCTGGAGTCTGACTTCTGCTGGACGTTATGGAAGTGACTGACAGCCGAGACGCCACTCAAGTCATGACAGCAGTATCAATTGTACACC
Source organism: Nematolebias whitei (assembly GCF_014905685.2). NCBI lineage: Eukaryota > Metazoa > Chordata > Actinopteri > Cyprinodontiformes > Rivulidae > Nematolebias > Nematolebias whitei. The sequence continues at coordinate 39,236,784 of NC_056510.1, read as the reverse complement.
AAGTTAAAAATAAACTAGAGTGTAGATCAGAAAGAATGATGCAAGCCAGTTGCAAGCCCACCTGAGAAAACCCGAAGACCCCTTGGGCTGTAGATACAGGCTCTCTCAGTTTACCATGTTCCCTCTTCTTTAGTTGTAATTTTAACTCTCCTCCTGCTTTTTGAATAAATCATTCAAGGCTTTCGGATAGTGGAGGATTTGTGCTGTCAGATGAGAGGAGCCAGGCTGAGGGGATTATGAATCAGAGCAGCACGAAGGATCTGCTCATCTTTGCCTGTTGACTCTGTGACCCCTGAACCTTGAGTTTGACTGTTTGTAAAACCAGTGCTATTGAATGCTCATGGTTCTTTTGCAGGTTATAAAATGCCGTGGAACTTGTAATCTACTTTAATTATTAAAGGCTCTAGTTTGTTTTATCAAATCGTAGAGTATGTTTTTTTTTACATGTCGTGGGAATTGACCATCAATTTTACTCACTAATCAGTTTAGTAAACACTTTTACTTTTTTTAGTTTAGTAAACACTTTTTTAAAATCACTTCTTGGTCTGCTGCCTTCATACATCTCCTCCTACATGTCTCTGCGTGAGTGCAGCTACAGCGTGCGCTCTCAGGACATTATTACCTGCAGTGTCCCCTCAGTGCGGACTGAACTAGACAAAAGGACCTTCTTCTACTCCGCTCCTGTTTCCTGGAACATCTTACAAAAAGATCTGAAGCTCTCGACCTTGACCTCTCTAAGTGGCTTTAAGAATCTGTTGGACTCCTGGCAGGGTCCAATGCAGACATGTTCCTGTTTCTAGTTTTATACATACACCTTATAATCCATCTTATTTAAAAAAATAAAAAATAAAAATCTGTATGCCTTTTTATAAATGTCTGTTGTTGTTGCTGTTGTCCATAGTTGTCATCATTCTTTGTTGAAATCAGGTCTCTCTTGTAAATGAGTCCTCGAGGCTCAATGGGATTAACCTGTCTAAATAAAGGTTGAATTAAAAACAAACAAACATCCATCCATCCATCCATCCATCCATCCAGCGTTTCCCCTAACATTATACAAGCGGAGCACCCCGCCCCGTCAACGGAACTGAGCGCCCCGTCTACGAAACCCCCACCCCCCACCCAAACCACCTGTCGGCACTGATGTAAGGCTAAAATATCAGCTCGCAATGCAGGAGCACGAGCGGCTTCAGTGGGAGCACAAGCTAAAAAGCCTTTTCCCTCACGCTGAACCCCCACCCCTACTCGAAAACTGTTGGTACAAACAGCGCATGGCACAGATGTGTCCCCCCCCCCCCAAAAAAACCCAAAACACAACCGCGGAGCTCGGGACATGTCTCTGTCCACCCCCCCACCCCAACCCCACAAAAAAAGCAAAAACAAACAGAAATCACGGAGGAGACGAGCGCCCGCCATGGCAAGTAAGTTATCTAGGAGAAACACTGCCATCTATCTATAAATCTTTACCTACTTTTTCCTTTGTGGGGTTCAGTGGTGCTCATATCCAGGCAAGGGACACCCTGGACAGGTCTCCAGTCCATCACAGGGACACATAGAGACAAACGAGACAAACAACCATTGATTCATTCATTCAACCTTTATTTCCACAGGTTAGTCTCCTTGAGCCTTGAGGACTCATTTACAAGAGAGACCTATTTTAAACAAAGAACACAGATGAGGTAAATGACAGTAGACAATTATAAAAAGCATATAAAATGAAAAAATAAAATGAAAAGAAGAAATTATATAAAAACGAAACAAAAAAGTTGTTTAAATACTAAAAACTGGAACATGTCTGCGATGGTTTTTGCATTGAACTTAGCAAACGTTTAAAGGTGAGAGGTTGACAACTTCAGATCTTTCTGCAAGGAATTCGTTGACCAAGATACCCAAATATTTATAGTAATATTT
>NC_056510.1:39211325-39234476 GCF_014905685.2 Nematolebias whitei | reverse complement strand
GATCACTCCTGTCTGACACCTTTTATTCCATTAGGCACAAGTTATATCAGCAACAAGAGGAAAGTTGTTCTGCTGCTGTTTGCTTCAGCCGTTATCTCCTTGAATAAAAGAACTGAGGGGAATTTTAAATAAATAGTTCAACATCTCTCTCTTTAACGTCCTCCTGCACTGCACCTGGGCCGAGCCTTGTTCAGAACCGGTCTGTCTCTTGTGCGAGGACAGCTTCTCCTCGCAGGAAAAATAAAAGTAAAAACTTGGTTGTTTTGTAACCGAAGTAAACACAAGCAAACATTATTAAGAACGTTGATTTACCTGCAGTAAATAGGCTACTGATTATCACGGAGTAAAGTCCGACATCATCATCGTCAACTCTGTTCTGGTTCACTCAGCGTCCGGTGTGGAGCTGTTAGACGAAGCGGTCCCACTTGGCGTCAAATCTGTCGACTTTTGTCCAAAATCCACTTGTTGTTAGGATGTTGTTAGCTGAGCTTTTAGTCCAGAGGAAAGTCCCTACAGGGAGCGGGCCGAGAGCACGCATGCGCGTTTTTGTGAATGTACAAACTTCACAGCACAAACTAATGACCCGGCATGGCAACTACAGTGGATTCGGGGGAGGGGGGGAGGGATTCCTCAGGATTCATGTAAACACTAAATTCATCTGTGTCAACACAGATCTTTTCCTCTAATTAACATACAAAAAAAACCCTACGTTTCCCCCCACCGTGTCCATGCAAATAGGGCCTTAATGTCTATTTTTAGATGACAGCAGAGCTGAATTGTGGGTCAGTATGTTGTGAGGGGGGAGGGTCTGTTTCTGTTGTGTTTAGCATCATAATATGCTTATAATATGCTAGAAAATGACCCATCAGCTTAACAGCATACTGGAAATAAACAGAACGTGTTCCACTTTGAGTTCAAATCAGAACAAGTGCTTATTTTATCAGTCTTCATGCTCATGTTGTACAGCTTGTTGTGGTGCTGGTTTTGGTGGGAGCTGAATCAAGCTGTTCAACCTCTCCTGAAAAAAACCAAACCTTGAACCCTCAGTCATATCCAACTTCAGGCCTGTCTCCAAACTCCCATTTGTTTCTAAACTACTGGTGAAAATAGTTGAGTCCCAGTTGAAGTGCTTCCTGGAGGATCACACTATCCCAGAGCTATTCCAATCTGGCTTTAAACCTCTCCATAGCACCGAAACTGCCCTACTGAAGGTTTTTAATGACATCTTTTTACCCACTGATACTGGTGATTCTGCACTGCTTGTCCTATTGGACCTCACATCTGCTTTTGACACTATCGACCATGAGATCCTCATCTCTAGGTTGGAGCAGTGGGTGGGCATCACAGGGTCAGCCCTCTGTTGGTTCAGATCCTACCTCACTGACAGATTATTTTGTGTTTCCATCAAAGATTTTAGTTCTGCAGCGGCAGACCTTAAATGGGGGGTTCTGCAGGGGTTCATTCTGGGTCCCCTCCTATTCTCTTTATGAAGCTTGTTTGTGAAAATGAAGCAGCTTGTTCACACTTCAGGCCAATCTCAAAACTTCCATTTCTTTCTAAAATCTTGGAGAAAATAGTTTTTAGTCAACTAACCGTTTTGAATGTAAATGGAATCTACAATTATCTCTTTTGTTTTGTTCACATTCAAGATGAGAGGATTGTTTCCACACCATGCCACAAAGCGGTCCACCAGTTCCCTGTACTCAGCTTCTTGTCCATCTCTGATACACCCGACTACTGCAGAGTCATCAGAATATTTCTGCAGATGACAGGAGTCCGTTTTGTACTGGAAATCTGAGGTGTACAGTGTGAAAAGGAATGGTGAGAGTACAGTCCCCTGTGGTGCTCCTGAGCTACTGTCCACCTGGTTAGACACACAACCCTTCAGTCTCACAAACTGTGGTCTGTTTGTCAGATAGTCTTTGATCCATGTGATTGTTGAGGCCTCCACCTGAGTCTTCTGGAGTTTCTGACAAATCAAATCAGGCTGGATTGTGTTAAATGCACTGGAGAAATTGAAGAACATGACTCCCACAGAGCTGTCTGCCTTTTCTAGATGACAGTGAGTTTGCCGAAGCAGGTATATGATGGCATCATCAACTCCAAGTCCACGCCGATAAGCAAACTGCAGTGGGTCCTGATATGTGCTTGTTTGTCTAGTCAGGTGGGTCAGCAGAAGTCTCTCCATGAACTTCATGATGTGGGATGTAAGGGCAACAGGTCAATCATTGAGGACTGATGGGTGAGTTTTCTTTGGCACTGGAACAAGGCAGGAGGTTTTCCACAACACTGGAACCTTCTCCTGGGTCAGGCTAAGGTTGAAGAGGTGCTGCAGAACCCCACAGAGCTGCTCTGCACAGACCTTCAGGACTCTGGGACTGACACCATCTGGACCTGCAGCCTTATTCCAGTTCAGTCTCTCCAGCTGCTTCCTCACGTGACTTCTGGAGATGCAGAGTGGGGAGGCAAAGGAGATATCAGCATCTTCTGATTTGGTTGAAGACCAACATGTAGAAGAAGGGTCTATGACTGAGGTGGTAGATACAGTATTTGAGGTGTGACAGGACAGCCTTGGGTCAAAGGAAGGTGGTATGTCTGTTTGGCTGTGGGCAAGAGAGGAGGATGCTGAGCTTGTTCCTGAACTGAACCTATTGAAGAATGTGTTCAGTTCGTTGACTCTGTCCAGGCTTCCATCCTTCTGGTCCTCCTTCTGCTTGATGCCTGTGATCTGTTTCATCCCTGACCACACCTCTCTGATACTGTTCTGCTGGAGCTTGCTCTCCCGCTTCTTCTTGTACACCTCCTTGCTGTTTCTTATCTTGACTTTTAGTTGCTTCTGTGTACTCCTCAATAATTCCCGTAGAAGGCTCTTTTTTTCTGGTTTAGCAGTTCCTTCAGGTCTGTGGTGATCCAGGGTTTGTTAGTGGGGAAATGTTGCACCATTCTGGTGGGGATGGTGTTGTTTACACAGAGGTTTATATAGTCGGTCACACACTTGGTCATAGCATTGATGTCCTCTCCATGTGGCTGGCACAGTGCATCCCAATCTGTAGCCTCAAAACAACCCCGCAGGGCTTATTCAGCTTCCATTGACCATTTTCTCACTGTTCTCTTTATTACAGGTTGCCTCTGAACAAGGGGTTTATATTTTGAGCAGAGAAACACAAGATTGTGATCTGATTTGCCAAGAGGGGGTCTTGCTTTAGCGAAGTATGAATCTTTGACATTTGCATAAAACAAGTCCAGCGTTTTGTTTTCTCTGGTAGAGCAGCTGACAAACTGTTAGAATGTCGGAAGTGTAGCAGAGAGTGAGTCATGATTAAAATCCCAGATATTGCAACAAATGCACTAGGGTTTTGTGTCTGTAGCTTAGCAACCTCTGAGCTGATGACATCACACGCATTCTCAGCAACAGCATTGGGTGGAATGTAACAGTTGCCAAAATAACACTGGTGAACTCTCTTGGCAAATAATATGGACGACAACTTAGGGCTAACAGTTCAATATCTGGACTACAGAGACGACACTTCACAGTAACATGTCTAGGATTACACCATTTGTTGTTCACAAGCACTGCCAACCCACCTCATTTTTTTTGTTGTTGCCACTCCTCTTTAAATCTCTACCAGTTCATATGGTCAGAAAGCCTGGCAAGGAAACGCTGAAGTCGGGGATATGATCCTGCAGCCATGTCTTAGTGAAACACATAACACTGCATTCTTGATACTCTGGCTGGGTCCTTGTTAGGGCTTGAAGTTCATCCAACTTGTTTCCCAGCGATCTCACATTGCCCATCATGATTGATGGAAGAGATGGTTTGAACTTCATTCTTCTCTCTTTCTCCCTCTTCTTTGCTCCTGCTCTGCATCCACAACGCCTCCTTTTCAACTCATTTGAGATTTGGGGCTCTAGTTGAGATATTATTTGAGCTTTGGAGATGTTAATCAGCTGCTCCCAGTTGTAAAAAACAACCTTTTTGTTAATGTTGTTATCCTTGTTGTTACGCATCATAACAAATGTCCAAAAGTAAAGATATTTCTGTAAAAATCCTTCCAGCTGCACAGCATCTGACACCAGAGTAAATGTTCATCCAAAAAAAAGTGATTTATATCCAGAAAAAAGAGGAGTTAAAGTTTTCACAAGTAATATCTCAGAATGAAAGTAACAGAGCTACTCCAACATGCAGCCACCTTGAGCGGCGCAATTCTAGAACAGCATTCTAGAACACTACAGGTAAGATGCTGGTGCGTCAGTACTCATAAGGACTCCACACAGCCCTCTTTAAAAAACTCTTGAAATATTTGGGAGTTGATGCTCAGAGCTAACTGTTCCAAACAAGTATCAGATAGAATACTTATTGTTCAGAACTTCAGAAGATCCAAAATATCACTTTATGATGTTCAAGTAATCTAATTTATTTACAATATGGTTTGGTGTGTGTGTGTTATTTTTAATTTTTTTATTTAGATTTTTTATTTTTATTTTAAGGGTTAGAAAGAGTTTGATTTATCTGTTGATGTTTGGATGTTATAAACAGATATTTTGAATCATATTTCTCTGTTGTTTAGGCAAGCTGTTTCTGTAAACCATCATATTTCTCGTGGTTTCTCAGATTTTTTTGGCTTGTACTAAACATGACAGTGATGGAGGGAACATGACTCCAACAGCAGACGCCCAATGTTAACCAGCCCTGCCTTCGATGCCCCTCACCTGTCTGCCCGTCCACATTTCTTTTTTCAGCTGTACGTTTTCTCTGGGGGTTAAACAGTCTCTGTCTTAATTCTGTGCACCTCACCCTGCCTTGTTCTACTCTCTTTTATTACAGCTCTCTGTAAATGTGAAACCTTTTTTAGACATCACTCCTAAACATTTCAGGGTTTTATATTTACCAGAGCCAGATGCCCCCCTCCCCCGGAACCTCTCATTAACCCTTTGAAGAGATGATAAAAATGCCAGTTTAAAGACATTCCAGTGGCTTGATGTCGCCTTGCCCATGGGACTGAAACCAGAGGGTCCAGTTAACTGGCTGCAGTCTTCAAGATATCACTGTGACCATTATGGAAAACTATATATTTACAATTATATTGCTCATTGTTGTAATCACAATTATTTACCACAATTACTCATTCATTCAGGAAAATGAGCATTTATTGCACCTAAAGAACAGGGAGTTTTCATTGACTGTTGACTTTTCTTTAAAATAAGGCAAAATATTTAGTCAAATGTTCTTATTGACTGACTACCACTACTATTAGCGCTTGATGAAGACAGTTTATTTATATGTTTCAATTCTCTTTTTATTTTTCCACATTCCATATTTTTCATTCATTCAACCTTTATTTATACAGGTTAATCCCACTGAGCCTCGGGGACTCATTTACAAGAGAGACCTGATTTTAACAGTGATGACAACAGTGGACAACAAAGGCAACAATAGACAATCATAAAGCATATTGTATGATATAACAAATTTTCTCTTAAAAATGATCTTATGGTAGATTTATAAAACATTTATAAATAAATACAAAAAATATAATTTCAGCAAAAATATTGCAAGAAATGTTTCAGTTCAACCAAAACAGTAAGAACTTTAGTAAAGTTCTTAAAAATTTCCAGTAAATCATTCATAAATATAAAAGCATCCACTGTTTTAGTAAAATAAAGTTCATTACAAGTTTGTTTCTTGGGAGTAAAAGTTTTTTAACAAAAAAATGTTTTACATTCAAACCTAAAATTTGCTTCATATTTCAAAATGTTTTTGTCCTATTTGACTCACAGATGAAGTTGACAATCTGTCAATCAAACTTTATTTACAAAGTACCTTTTATACACTGGAGTGTCAGAGAGTTTTATTGTCGTACACACCACTAGGGACTAACCTGTTTACATAAAGGCTGAATGAACATGTGGTACATCTGGTGGAATGAGATTATGTACACAGGGTCCCAGTTACATTCCACAATAAAATGTAAAATCCAAACAGTAGTAAGACCTTAGATATGAACTAAGAAAAACATCAACTAAATATACACTAAGCACTAATAGCACAAAAACAATAAAGTGTGTCTGAGTGTGTCTGAGTTTGTCCCATATTACTTTACAGCAGATAAAATGAAACAAAATAACAAACAAAATTCACATGCAAATGAAACTAGAAACAAAAAACAGGGATAAGATGTACCTAGAAAGTTCTTGGCGAAACAGGGACTGCATCATGGCCATTTTAAAGTTTTGGTTTGACAGAACGATGTGTTAGGGTTCACGCTCAGCACTAAACCAAATATCAGCTCAATGTGGTAAAAATCAATGACATAGTATTTCTTTCTTTTAAGCTTTGGTGGCCTTTTTGTATTTTTGATTTGGATTCAGTGTGTGATGGGGAACATTCTCAGCTATAATCAAATTTCAGCTCTGTATGTGTAACAATGGCTGAGTCAAAGCCATATACATTTAGCTTTGGTGGCCATCTTGAAGTTTTTATTTGAATTCAGTATTTATGGGTCATTGTTCTCAGCTACCGCCACACCAAATTTTAGCTTAATATCTCCAAAAATGGGTGATTTATAGTTGTTTTAATGAGACAAATGGTGTCAGTGTTTGCAAATTATGTCGCCATGGTAACTTAAAACACCTATAATAGTAACAGCATACATCACGGTGCTGAGCTGATCATTTTGATATACAATGTGTGGGGGGACACAAGACGTTGCGGTTCGGGCCACATTAAAGTTGGAAGGAAGAGCAAGACCATTTTCATGTGGATAATAAACCAGTAAAGGGTACCGGTGGTGTCTGTAACCCAGTAAAGGGTACCGGTGGTGTCTGTAACCCAGTAAAGGGTACCGGTGGTGTCTGTAACCCAGTAAAGGGTACCGGTGGTGTCTGTAATGTGAAAGAACTGATGGATCTGATGGAACACAGTTTTATTGTTGTGATGACGCTGCAGCCTCCTGTATCTGACGTTACTTTCAGCTGCTTTAACGTGAAGTTAACAGACTTGTGGAGGCTTATCAGATCTGTGCCGGCTGACCTTCAGCTTATCAGGACAATGATCTGTTAGTGCTTCATAGACTGCCTTGTCATCAAATGCATATGTAACATGTTCATAAATGTGTTCTCTAGAAGAGTTTTTTCATGTCTTAAATTGTGTCCTGATAGGACAAGGTGTGAAGAGATATTTTTTGTAATACCTCTATCCTCTCCTCATGACTTTGTCCCCTTTTCTATAAAAAAAAAGTATTCTGAAAAGGATAAGAGGCCGCGCTATCAATAGCAGCAGCTACTTGCACTTCGCCCATCTTTTGGACGACTGTGCGGACATATTCTTGCTGTATCTCGGTACAATAATAATAAAGCTTATTCTGATTCTGATTGAACTGAAGCTTTACTGTGCTTTAGACTCCACCAAAACTTGTATTTATTGCAGAATATCTGATTCTGTTCACGCAGTTTTTGATCAACTCTCATCTCGTGTGTTTTCATGAGGAGTTATCTGGATCGATGACTAACGGCTTTCTTCTCTGTTTTACTTCAGCTGATTGTGTTGTTGCATTATTGCCCTAATTTTGACTGTTAAAGTCTTGATGGCAGCATCGTACAGCAAACCTCCATATTCCTGGGACTTTGTCTCCTCCAACAGCAGCTTCCTGCTTGGAGGCTGAGCTGAACGTGTCACAGCTGGAAATCTGGACAGGGGACTTGGTCAGGTTTTAAATGACTGAGTAGGAACTGGAGACGAGGATTTGAGCGATCAGTTTTCTGCTCTCTCTTTGAAGAGATGTTCCCTCTTCTTTTCTTCCTTCCTTCCGTTTGTACTTTCAGAGGATCATTTTTTTATCTGCCAGCTCTTCCAGCACACTCAGCACTGCAGGTCCATGTGCACCAAATATCAACGGGCCGAATCATCTGGAGAGCTTGGGTTTGGTTTGGACCTGGGCCCGGCTGTTTTCTCAGATGAATCTATATATGCATATGACAGCCACTGCAGGGGCACTGTTCTGCCCTCCTGATGTTTACATCCTCTGATGATGTCTCCAGCTGTAGAAAATGTTCACTCTGAGGGTGTGCATGAAGCTTGTTGCACACACAGATACCTGGTTATCAGTTTGATAGCACTGGCATATTGTCCCTCACATTCCACCAGCAGGTCACTGGATTCACTGAGGTTAGGGTTGATGCAGACTTCTGTACCTCTGTGTCTCTGCCTGAATCTTCTCTGTGGTTCTCTGGGGTTTACGGCTCTGATCATCTCCCTAATTGACATTAGAACACAAAACATCAGCAATAACATGGTTGTGTTATTATTGCTCAAAAAACAGTATCTAGGCTGAAAGATAAATGCTTAACTGGTCAACAACATCCTTTACTTACTTACCTCCACCATGCAGCCTCCACTGTAGAAAAAGCAGCAAACTTTTAACAACAAAGTTTGTGACTATCCTGTGGCCCCCATTTCACTTTTCTTTTGTCTGTCCTTCTCACATCAGGATCAGAAGCTCCTGTGAGGAGAACATGAACAGTGAACATTAGTTGAACTGTTTAACCAGCTGACCGGATGGATGAGCACATTTTTACAAGCTAAGCTTTATCTGTTTGTTGGATTGTATACCTGGATTATTGAGCATGGACCATTGTATGACTGACCTTGTGTGAACCTGCATATGGCAAATAAACAAACATAAACAACATAAACATGAACGTTGACATGAAATTTTCAAGTTACTGCATTTGTATTTGCTAACAGCTGCAGCAGCATCTAGCTGTAGCACTTCAAGTGTGTTTTGGGACATATTTGCACACATGTTGGTGAAAACAAATTCAAGTTTATTTATGACTTTTATTTATTAATTGTATGCACTAAATAGGTCTATGAAGTTACCAGATATAAATACATTTATTTAGATATTAGCAGTAATTTCGCACTGCGCTCCATAATGTCTGCACATATGAGATCTTTCCCACCGGCCTGTCTGTGGTAGATTTCCAGCTGCTTTCCAGTTTCTTCTGCTACAATGGACAAAAATGGACAAAAATAAATCCAGATTTTTTATTTTTACTTAAAAATGCTAATCCTTAAAAGAACAGAGGTTGAGGGGAAAATAAAGAAAGGCTGGTGGAGGAAACAGATACCACCAAACATGTCAACACAACACTGGTCAGCATTAATAAATGAAACCTGGGCCTGGATTTTAGTCTAAAATATTCTTTAATTGTGCATTCACTGGAAAATGCCAAGTTTTAAAAGGAGCTAAAACATTTTGCTTGTTCAAAAAAAAAGTTTACTTTTTGTTTAATCAGGGGCATCGTTGGTTAATCAGTAAAGAAGTGTGTCATTTTATAATTTATTCTTTGTGTTTGTTAGTGTCTAGCTAACTATGAATACATACACTTTTTTGTCGCATAAAACCCAAACTATCAGCTAAAATTAGCCATTTAAACAGTTAATCTTTTTTTTGTTGCACACTTCTCTGGAGACTGCACGTCCTCTACGCAGCGTCCTTCTTTGGGAGGTCATGTTACTTGCTGGAGGACAACATCATGCAGACAAAACCTCTGCTGCACATTTGCTTTTTTAGCTTTAAATTAGGACTGAACGATTTTGGAAAATATTCTAATTGCAAATTTTTTTTAACCTCAGTATTGCGATTGAGATTTAATATGCAGTTATTTTTCAATTTCTTCTTTTCATGTATTTTTCAACAAACACAAGCAATATATCAATATGCTTCAGTTGCAACAAACCACTGTTATCAGCTCCGTTGCAAATCTGTTTCTGCATTTTTTGTATAGATCCGGGATAGCAACTTGGATAAAATTTGTGCGCGAGGGCATTCTGTACTGTTTATCCATTATGTTTACCAAAGCCGTAAATCCAGGCTTGGTCACTATATTAATGGGCATCATGTCTATTCCTATGAACTCTGTTATTGTTTGAGTTATTTCTACGTGCCGTTTCGAATTAGGTTCATACGGAATAATACCTTCGAACAGGTCGGTCAGTGATCCGTGTCAGCTGGTACTTTGCTTAATTGAAGATGAAGCACTAGTCGTTGGCATTTTAGGCATGCAACTATCGTAAATGACTTTGTGGTGTTTTTTTTAAGTGTTTTTTTTTAAGATTTGTGGTCTTACCTCGAGAGGTAGCAATAGCAGCAAGGCAGGTTCTGCACAATACGTCAGCATCTTCTTTCTTATAACCAAAATAATTCCAAACAACGGACGTGCTGCCCCTCTTTGGTACCAAACTTTCAGATGTATCAGCTTGGGTCAAGTCTGACGCCGTTGTGCAACTGGTTAAAGTGCAGTGTTGACTTCTCCCACTCCCTGCTCTGCTTTGCTCCGCTCACTCGTAAGTCACGTAACCAGATCACGTGACCAGTCAAATCGCAGCCTTTGCGATTATAAAATCTCATTTTATCGTATTCCGATATTATCACAAATGCAATTAATTGTTCAGCCCTAGTTCAAATGTCTGTTATTTCCTAGTGAATAACCTTTTTATTTCTGAGAACTATAATTTCAGTGGCACTTTACAAGAAAATGGTAGAATTCTTTTTACAAGCGTAAAGTTTTTTTCAGATCTCGTTGTCCTATTGTGTCTTTGACTTTTACTAGATTCAGAATTGGTGCTGTTTACCTTTTTGAACCCAGTTTGAATCACGTTGCCTCCTCACAGTCTCATGTTGTTCGGTTTCCATGGTGATACACCGCCCAGCGCTACGACTGCTGGAGGGAGAAATGCATCATGGTAATGAGTGTGCACAAGCACACACATTACCAAATGCCCTGCAGCTTTTTCTTAACAGGTGCACAGACATTACTGCTGCTGGTGCAGGTACTGACGGAACAAACATTATTCTCGTTTATCTGTTTGGTTAGAAGCTTTTAGTCTCCCTCTACTTTTTTCTGTAAACACAAATAATGCCGCAATATACTCAGCAAAATTATTATGCCTCTAAAAAGGTTCTTTAATGTCATGCTCATTTATTAAAAAATCCAGTTTTCATAAAATCTACAGCTATCATTTAAGATAACTGTTCAGTGTGCCGTTCTGGTGTGTGACTACAGTGAAGCAGGACCGGCCATCTTGCTTCAGTGTTTGAGAGAAAGTAGGCCATGGGCACAGACGGACACACAGCTGATCACCACAGCGCACACGTGTCATCAGAACCGTCCGTGTCTGACTAAGCTGACTTCTCCCCCAATCGTCAGATGAAGCAGACATGTGCTGTCTGATCTATCCATTAGTACAACTGCTGATTTTTATTTAGTTTAAAAGTAGGATTGGTTGTTATTATAAATTGAAATAACTTTACTAATGCTGAACAATATACCAGCAGTCTAATATCATTGCTACCATCAGTGTATGCTGTATCAACATGGACTGCAACTATAATTTCATAATTCATGTCTTCAGCAGGCCTTACAATAGTCCCAATTCATTTTCTTGTTGCATCAGCCACAAAAGCTGCAATAATTGTGTTTAAAAGCAAACAGCAAATATAAATATATCAATACATATTTGTTTCACTGAAGCTTATATATTTGCAAACAACCTTAGTTTGTATATCTGTTTTACTGTTTTTTATCTTTCAGTTGAATCTCCAATAGTTGTGATGAAGGTAACAGTGTTGTAATGGTACAAAAGTCTGTACCCATTCAAATTAAAATTTGACACTATTTTTAACAACGTTAAACTTACTTTCAAAATGGTCCCAATTGTCGTGAACTTGAACCCTTCTCATTTTGTTTCAACAAGTCTGAAAGGTAATAAATGTGACATTGGGAAGGTTAAGTGAGCCATGAAATAAATTATTTTTCATTCTTTCAACCTTTATTTAAACAAATATGTCACATTGAGCCTCAAAGACTCATTTACAAGTGAGACCTGTTTGGACAGACAATAAAAAGTGGTGTAAAATAACACGTAGGTTTGGAGACAAAAAAAATTCCTAACGTGCTTTTAACCTCTGTTTGAAGGTCAACAGTGTGATAATGACAAAACAATCTCGCACATTAGCATATAATGACGCCGACATTACGCAAGCACAGAGTTCAGATAAAATCACTCAGTTTAAATAGTTCCCTCTGGAGAGATCCGTGCACACTCGGGGGGGGGGGGGGGGGGTGTACCGGGGATGACCAAAGACGAATCCAGAGAATCTTGAAATGATGACCGAATGTTTATTCAGCTGGGCCCCTCTGAAAAATCCATGGTAATTCCTCAGTAGGTGGGGAAGGAGGGGGTAAAGCATCAAGTTTACAAAACTTTCAGGCGGGTTGAGATAAGATGGCCTGTCAAGGCCAGTCAGGGAGCCGAATTCAGATAAGCATGATTGTTTTGGGAACAAGCAGAACTTTGACATCTACCTTGAGTCTGTGTTCATTCACTCGGTTCCGAAACGTACAAATTACATGGCCCTATGAATGGACCGTGCCTGAGAATAATCCCCGAGATCTGATCCATTCTGCCAAGAGTCTGGGTGCTCGAGGCACGAACCAAGCCATCATATAAGGCAGGCAGCCTGACCAGTTCCAGATTTGCTGTCGACGACTTCCTTGATTGTTGATAAACCAGGAACCAGACGAATTCAAAAAGCAGGAACCAGTTATCATAAATCCAATTATAAATGTGTCCTTAAAATCCACAGATGACAGCAGAGATAGACACGTCATCAAGTCTTCCAAGTTGATGAGATATCCATCTGCCATTAAACGATTAATCTGACAACTCTGATTATACATCAGACACAGCGTTACTGGGGTTAGCTGGTAGAAGACAGATCTCTTTCGTAGGCTAAATTTCTATTGTTTCTACCGTGTACCATTTATATTGTGCATTCCTAGGCTGATGGTCCTCCTTGATCATGTGAGCAGCTGGTTTTGTCTGTCAGCAGCAAACTGGTTGATCCACTACAAGAAGGTGCTTTTTATAAGACTGAGCTGAATACAGCACCTTAGACTGAGGAAGTCTTTCGGATGAAAGACAAAACGTTTCTACAATTTTTTTGTTTTGTTTTGCTTTTGAATGTCCAGAGGACCAGATTTAACTCTTTTAGATTTTTCTACCTGGATTATTGAGCATGCATCAGGATATTTTGAACCACTTTGGCCAGGATTGCTTCAAACTTGTTAGAGAGTTTGAGAAAACAGCAAGAGGTCAGACTACAGGAACCACTTGCGATTCAACCTGAGATGCAGGCAAAGTGGCATCATTCCCAAGAGCCTGGAACTGAAATCTTCTGTCAGCGGGAACCAGGCAAGCAAGATCCTTCAGAAGGCACAGACCCAGCTGCTGAATGAACGGGTGGGACAGACAAATTTTACTATTGAGGCCTTGAAGGCCAAAGAAGAGCACATTAAACAGAAACTAACTATGTGTCTAGATCAGACCACACAAGTGTTGGACTGTACAGATCAGGCACGCTTAGCACAGCATGTCAAGTCCAAGACTCGACAACAAAACAAGTTTAACTTACTATTAACTTGTCAACACCATCACTATTCCAATAACTGATTACATTATAGTAACCATTAGACCCAAACCCTGTAGATTTGAGTCATATTACTAATATGTTTACATGAAATTATGGTTTTTCTTACTGTAAGACATGAACAGGTGAAAAACTCTGAAATCATCTTGACAAAAATTGTGTAATAATATTTAAAAAGCTTTAAATGTTGCTAGTCCGTGTCCCTTCAGTGAACTCTTAGTTTCATTTTAAGCAGGATGTAAACCGTATGTTTGATGGTGAATGAAGGTTTAGATCAGCTAGACTACAGATAAGATTGTTGTGGGAGTTGTGGGTCACAGAAGGGACTGTGGATAGCCATCAGCAGAAAAGAGGAATAAAAACAAATGACTTCATGCAATTATGTTCAGTAAAGTGGCCCGACACTTGTATAACACAAGGTGGCAGCTGTCGAACTTTTCAATTCAGCAAAGATTCACATTTCTAGTTGTAGTAACAAAAAAATGACACATGTTGGGATGTTCTGCCCAAGATCACGAGTCATACTCCGTTCAATCTTTGCATTATTTTGTTTTTTATTTACAGCACAAACTTGCAGTTTACAAACCATAAGTACATTAAAGCATAGGCGTCGCAACCATTATAAGTGAAGGGGACGTGCCACCCCACATTCAAAAAACGTTCATTCAACACTTGCTCTTCTCAAGAGCGGACGTCTCCTCCTCTTCCTCTCTGCTTTACTTTTGCGCTGTCTGTCTGTGAAACTGCTTTAGAGCCTCTCTTTACAAATCTTCCGAATCATAACTATGGATAACTGGTTCCTGCTTTTTGGATTCGGCTGGTTTCTGGTCCAGTGATTCCCCTACCATTATACAGGCGGGGTGCCCCACCCCGTCAACAGAACTGAGCACCCCGCCTACCAAATTGAACTTGCCCCTCCCACCCCCACTCGGCACTGACATATCACTAAGCTAGCGGCGCAAAATACAGGCTCTCTAGCTAAAAAGTCAAAGGCAGCACTCACATTGCCTCTTCCCTCATGTTGAATTCCCCCCGCCCCCACTCAAAAACTATTAGTACAAGCTGCGCTCAGACATGTCTCTGTCCCCCCATCAGCAAAAATCATGGATGAGATGAACACCCCCCCATGGCAAGCTAAGTAGGGGAAACACTGTGGTCTATCAACAAACAAGGAAGTTGTCGGCAGCAAATCTGGACCTGGTCAGGCTGCCTGCCTAATATGATGGCTTGGTTCGTGCCTCGAGCACCCAGACTCTTGGCAGAATGGATCAGATCTCGGAGATTATTCTCGGACACGTTCCATTGGTGTGATCATTTAATTTGGACGTTTCGGAAGCGAGTGGACTGACACAGACTCAAGGTAGATGTCAGCAAAGTTCTGCCTGTCCCCAAAACAATTGTGTTTATCTGAAATTGGTTCCCTGACTGGCCTTGACAGGCCATCTTATCTCAACCCGCCTGGAAAGTTTTATAAACCTGACACACAGCCCCTCCCTCCCTTCCTACTGAGGAATTTCCATGGACTTTTCAGAGGAACCCAGCTGAATAAACATTCTGTCATCATTTCAGGACTCTGGATTTGTCTCTAGTCGTCTTCGGCACCCCCCAAGTGTGCACAGATCTCTCCAGAGGGAATTATTTGAAATGCACGATTTTATCTGAACTCTGCAGTGCCTCTGTGTGTTGTCTCTGGCTGCTCACCCCCCCTTGCGTCTCCCCCACACGCACGTAATGTCGGCGTCATTATGTGCTCGTGTGCGATATTTTTTTCATTATCACACTGTTGACCTTCAAACAGAGGTTAAAAGGTGGAGGGGATGGAGATACCTCTGTGTTGATTGCTCGCCAGTTTAGCGAGCTTTGTGCGGGCAGGTTTTGACCGGGGGATTGATTATAAACATACTGTATATACATGTTAGGATGCTTGAGAGAAGTGGAGTGCTGTGTCTGTAGCATCTTAGCTTAGCAGTAACTGTGACGCTGTAAGACGCTGCAGGTGTAAGAGATGCTGTGTGTTGGGTGCAATAAAGTTTAATGCCTTTAAAACCCCACACCTTATTGTCCTCAAGCTTCGTGAGAAACATCATCTAAATGAGTAGTGTTGAACACAAGTAAAAATGTCTAGTGGTGTGGTGATTTTTTTCTCTATAAACACAAATAGTGTCGATCTCAGGCTGTGTGTTACAGTGCATTAAAGTTAAAATGCCTTTAAAACCCACAGCTGAATACATTTAGTGAGAAACATGCTTTAAATGTGTGGAATTAAAGTAAGGAAATCTAGGTGAAATGTTGCTTTTTTGTACATGTACACTTTTTTTTGCGCAAACACACGCACACGTGCAAAATCCACCCAGAAAGTTTCCTGGCCAGTATTTGAACCAGCAGCTTTCTCACTGAGAGGCAACAGCTCTACCAAATGTGCCACTGTGCTACCCAAATAATTTAAAGTACATATTAATTTTAAATTACAAGTGTTTGAAAATATTGCCATACTGTAGTCTAGTGTTTCCCCTAGGTCTAGTGGTTACCGTAGCCTAACATGGAGTGGTGATTGTTTGGGGATTTTTGTCAAGGGAGGTGTGTAGACTGAGACAAGTCTGTGTTGCTAGCTTAGTACTACGTTTGTTGAACAGAGTGTTTAGGATGAGTGTCAGAAGCGGTGCCCCTATGTCTGTTGCTTTTTAGCTAGCACATCTGTATTGCACGCCACTAGTTTGGCTAGCTGGCTGATGTTGTGCGGGGGGAGGGGTGGTGGTGGTGGTGCTCGGTTCTATTGACAGGGCGGGGCACCCTCACTGGATAACGGTAAGGGAAACACTGCAGTAATATGTTACTTTATCTCACAAGCATCCATTTATGGCAAGGCTGACGTAAAATCACAAACAGGTCAACAGAGATCTGGTCAATGAAAAAAGTTTTTTCTGGTTCAATACTTAAGATTGGATCAGATCTTCTCTACAGAAAAAAAAAAACCCATACTTTTTCTTCAAAAGAACCATAAACTCAGGTGTTCTAATGCTCATTTTGCAGATAAACTCAAATCCTGCAGATCATTTCATTACAATACATCACTTAAAAACCATGATTGTGTGTTTCAGTCTCAAGTGACATGTTGGACTTATTTAAAAATCCAACAGACTCAAATTGCAAGAATCAGCTTATGGTAAAATTAAGTGTGCAATATCTCTAGGCATTTTTGTTTCTTGTTAATAGAACATGGGTGTAAACTCAGTTAAAAAAGGGGGCCAAAATTAAAAACTTGGTCTAAGCCATGGGCCAGTTTTAGTCAATACATTAGCTCAAGTCAGAGACCCAACATCTTTTCTTGATTGCAGTGTCATCAACAAATGTTTTATCATTCTCATTTGACATTCTCTGTCACTCTTTTCATATCAAAGTTAGCCTGCTGTCATGACAAGTCTGTAATAAATTAAGTATTTATCCATTTTGAAGCAAAAAATGAGAAGCGATAAAAATATTTTGCATTTGAAATATCATCCTGGGAGGCCAGATAATATGTTAACAAGGGCCAGATTTTGCCCATGGGCCTTTATTTTGGTGCATGTGCTATAGAAGCTTTTTTAAAGGTGTTTAACTTGATCACATGTATTTCCATGTTATATTGTTGGTTGGATAAGTTCAGTAATATCTTACAATTAAATTTTCTGAACTTTTGCGTTCTGACATGTAGCCTTTTGAGGATATTAGTTGAGGCAGATTCATGAAAAGTGTGTTTTCAGCCAAACTCAGCTGCAGAATTTCAGCCATTTCTAGTATCTTTCTTCTGGTGGAATTCAATTACATTTCATCAAGATGCATTATCTTCCATCCTCCAAAACATAGCTTTGTTAGTTTATTAAGCTTCAGTCCTATCCTGCCAGCAGGCCTCTGTAAACGGATTTGTTTAATAGTGTACTATCCTCCGATTCATATCTCGGCAACCCTCAGTTGGCCAAGATCCACATTAATGAGCCTTTGAGGGAGAATAATGAGCCTCAAGCTTCACTCCATTTCACACTGTTGTTTTTAGACAAAGGAGGACAGCATGAGGAGGCAGACACAGAGCCGTGTCTCACTAACAACAAGGGTAATGGTTTCCGACACCAACTTAATTCCTCCAGTGCACTCAGCCACTTCAACTGGACTTAACCCGGAGGCTACCTGTCTGACGAAGAGAGGGCATGATACTTTCTTTGATTCTCTCTGTATTCCTAAATGTACATTCTTTATGTTTTGCATGGAATTGCATCACTTTTATTTTTTTAATAAAAGGGAACACTATAAATGATCATGGCTTGAAAATATTTTACAGGCGCAAAGACCATCCATCCATCCATTATCTTTACCCGTTTATTCCATTTTGGGTCACGGGGGTCGCTGGTGCCCATGTCCAGCAATCACTGTGCGAGGGGCGGGGTACACCCTGGACAGGTCGCAAGTCCATCACAGGGACACATAGAGACAAACAACCATTCACTCTCTCATTCACACCTAGGGACAATTTAGAGTTACCAATCAGCCTAACATGCATGTTTTTGGTCTGTGGGAGGAAACCGGAGTACCCGGAGAAAACCCACGCATGCACGGAGAGAACATGCAAACTCCACCCAGAAAGGCCCCTGGACTGGGGTTTGAACCAAGGACCAGCTCGCTGAGAGGCAGCAGCTCTACCAGTTGCGCCACCGTGCTGCCCCACTTGAATATCATTCAATTCAATTCAGTTTATTTATATAGCGCCAAATCACAACAAAGTTGTCTCAGGGCACTTTACAGGAACATTCACATTCATAAAAGCCAATTAGTAAAGTTCTCTATCTAAGGAATCCAGCAGACAAGTTGAATCTTGGCTTCGTTGCAGTCTCCCATCCTGAGCAAGCACAGTGGCAACAGTGGAAAGGAAAAACTCCCTTTTACAAGGAAGAAACCTCCAGCAGAACCAGGCTCAGGACAAGAGACCATCTGCTTTGACCAGCTGGTTGAGAGGACAGGAAGGAGAGACAGACGAACACAGAATGGTAGGTCCAGGTATAGGTGTAGGTCCAGGTGTATCTGAAAGACAAAAAAAACACACGTTAAGGATAGAAAAAATAATTACAAATACAAAACAGGTTGATCAGAGTAAGTAAAGACAGCAGCAGAGTGAAAAGTGTGGTCAGTTTGTCCTCCAGCAGTCTAAGCCTATAGCAGCATAACTATGGGACAGCTCAGGAAACCCAAGCTGACCTTAACTATAGGATTTAGCAAAAAGGAAAGTCTTAAGCCGAGTTTTAAAACTGGATAATGTGTCAGCCTCACGGACAGAGATTGGAAGTTGGTTCCACAAGAGAGGAGCCTGATAACTGAAGGATCTGCCTCCCATTCTGTTTTTGTAAATTCTAGGAACCACAAGTAAACCTGCAGTCTGAGAGTGAAGTGCTCTGTTAGGAAAATATGGAACAATAAAATCTGTAATATAAGATGGAGCCAGGTTGTTGAGGGCTTTGTAGGTTAGAAGTAAGATTTTGAATTCTATTCTGGATTTGACAGGGAGCCAATGGAGAGAAACTAAAACTGGAGAGATATGATCTCTCCTAGTAACTCCAGTTAAGACCCTGGCAGCAGCATTTTGGATCAACTGAAGACGTTTTAAAGAAGTATTTGGACACCCAGATAATAAACCATTGCAATAGTCCAGTCTAGATGTGACAAATGCATGGACCAGTTTTTCTGCATCATTTTTAGATAAGATGTTTCTAATTTTAGTGATAATACGCAGGTGGAAGAAGGTGGTTCTAGTAACGTTTTTAACGTGGGGGATAAAAGACATGTCCTGATCAAAAATAACACCAAGATTTTTAACATTAGAGCTGGAGGACAGATTAATGCCATCTTAAGCCCCCAGTATACTGCCGCGTACGTCCGTTCACACGTACATATGCGTGTACTGTACGCAGAGTGTTCAGACTTCATACTCCAGCGTACACCCTGAGCAGCTGCAGAGCAGCTTCACAGACAAGGGGCGTTTACCTTCGGGACAAATTGAGGTTGCCGATCGGTCATTTGCTGACACGCCTACTGGATAGATAGACAAGTCGGAAAAAATAAAAAAAGCGAGCGCTGGCAGCCTCAGCCACAGCAGTGTTCTGTGTTTACATGTTGTTAATAAAAAGATCTAAAAAAAAAAAACCAGAGAGCGCTGGCTCTACAGCCCACACATCAGACCAGCCCACCAGGAAATCTCCAGACCCTCCCACAGCCACGCTGGACCTGAGTTTAATTCGCTCGTGACAAATTCCTTCATTTCTCACCATTTCAGTCATGGCATCAACGGAGGAGGAAGAGATCACTGCCTCTTGGCAAAAAAACAAACAAAAGAAAAGGCCAGATCAGAGATGAAGAAGGGGAATTTAATACATTGGCGTCGCATACAAAACAGTCCGTCGCCGGGCAGTTTATTGAGCGACACCGCGTACACGTATGCGGTCGTAAAAATTTGAGCTTTGCACGGACATGCCCTGGGGGGTACGCTCGTACCTCTGCATACGTACGTGCGTACCTCTGTGTATGGATGTCTGCAGCAGTATACTGGGGGCTTAAGGAGGGAGAAAGACTGAAGATATCATTCCTAAGGTGCTCAGGTCCAAAAACCAAAACCTCTGTCTTGTCTGTGTTCAAAAAGAGAAAATTAAGGGTCATCCAGGTTTTTATGTCTTTAAGACATGCTTGTAGTCTAAGTAGCTGATTGGATTCATTGGGTTTAATGGACAAATATAATTGTGTGTCATCAGCATCACAATGAAAATTTATCCCATGCAGTTTAATAATTTTACCTAATGGAAGCATATATAAAGTAAAGAGTATTGGCCCAAGGACTGAACCCTGAGGAACTCCATGACTAACTTTGTTGTATGAAGAAGATTTATTATTTACATTTACAAACTGGAATATATCAGATAGATATGATTTAAACCATTTTAGAGCCATTCCTGTAATCCCAATATCATATTCAAGCCTCTGTAGTAAAATATTGTGATCAACTGTATCAAATGCAGCACTGAGGTCTAACAGGACCAGTAGAGACACAAG
This sequence comes from Nematolebias whitei, assembly GCF_014905685.2. Lineage (NCBI taxonomy): Eukaryota > Metazoa > Chordata > Actinopteri > Cyprinodontiformes > Rivulidae > Nematolebias > Nematolebias whitei. Next base: position 39,213,918 of record NC_056510.1, on the reverse strand, counting down.
TCCATTGTCTGAGGCCATGAGAATATCATTAGTGACTTTTACTAGTGCTGTTTCTGTGCTATGATGAGCTCTAAACCCTGACTGAAACTCTTCAAACAGATTATTTCTTTGTAGATGTTCATGCAACTGATCTGCAACTATTTTCTCTAGAATTTTTTAGATGAAAGTTAGATTAGATATAGGTCTATAGTTGGCCAGAATTTCTGAATCAAGATCAGACTTCTTAAGTAAATGTTTAATTACAGCAACCTTAAAGTTCTGTGGTACATAACCATCCATTAAGGACAAATTAAGTAGATCCAAAATGTGGACTGTAGATGAACAGATGCTGTAATATATTCATCACTTAACGCGAGTTCCTCATTTTTCTGGACTGAATAAAACGTGCACTGAATTTAAGGAAATGCAAACGGGAGACGTCATTTAAATTTGACCCATCAAAATGAATGCGGTCATTTATTTACAGAATCAAATTTAACATCAAACATTTACATTAATTTGGCAAATTATGAAAATAACAATATAAGCAATCAATCAGGAAAAATCATACGGCCATGATTTCTCCGTTGCTGCACCAACAGACATTTATAACTGTACAACTATGATCTTTTACCCACATGAATGTGGGTAAGCACTTTACACAGACATTTCTAAATATCTGGGAGAATTTCTACTTGATAGAAAAGTTTAAGATGAAAGATGAAGTTTAAAGGGGAGAAAGATGGTGTTTGAGGTAGAGTGTTGAACAGAACGGCACTCTCCGGGCTTTCTTCAGCTTTTCCTCACAGTACACTTAGGTGGTGAAAACGACTCTTTTACCTGGAGATGTCTCAGGCGAGATTCCGTTTAACGCACCCTTTCAGCGTCTCCGTAGGATGCTGTTACTCGTCCGGAGTAGCGGCGAGATTCTGTCCGCCACAGCTCACCTCAGTGGAAATGTTATAATCCCATGAAACTCGGAAGAGCTTTTGTCATGTCAGAATCATCCCGTCTCTAACAGAACTACTCCAGCAACTTCAGAACTCCAGAACTCTGAACTCTCGAACTCTCCGAAAACTCTGTAACTCTGTGTCTGTGAGTCTGTAACATACCTGTGAGTCTGTGTAAACCAGGAAGTACTGACATTTTAAAGGCTCTTTCCCGGTTCACTTTTTGGGATTTTTCATTGGTCAGGATCGACCAGAAGGGGTGTGTTTTTGTGACGTAAGAGGTTAGAGACAGCGAGAATTGTTATGAGACAGCTCAGAAATGTTCTCAGAGACCGAGAGGGTTCTGTTTTGACGTGTCTAAGAAACAGGTGCAAAACATCTCTATTTACGTCTGAGAGGATTCTAAAACATGACAGTTTTAACATAACAACTTGTTTTTCGTTTGAGTCCAACCTTGGAACGCACACACTTGCTCATTCAAAAGCAGAAATCAGAAACTGCATAAACTTTGTAACAGCATTTAATCATGAGTTCTAACTTTGCATGAGAATAAAAATCATTACTCAGTTAATAAAATTGATTAGTTCACTGCAACATCTAAAATGGTTTGAACTAAGACACTTTGATTATCAACATTTGTAAGATAGTAATGATAATAAAAAGAGAGTGTTCTTTTCACTTGAATCTTCAAGAAAGAAAGTCTCAGGATGGGTGAACCTGTATTTATGGAGTCAAATACATGAAATGACAGCTTCTGTCCCACAAGGTTCTAAAGGTCAAGAGTTTTGACCTTAGACTTAGTTTCGACGTAGGCCTTGGTCCACTACAGTCCCCCCTTTGGAAATCATCACCTGTCCATGGAGATGAATTCCAACTATGGACTTACGTCGTCGATTGTCCTTGAAGCTTGACGTAATCCAGCAAAGAAACAAGAGTCAAGAGTAATCCAGCAAGGAAAACAAAAGTCAAAAGTAATCCAGCAAGGAAAACAAAAGTCAAGGTAATCCCACAATGTTCTTGGTAATTCCATTGTGTTGATTATAATTCCATATCGTCTCGATAATTCCATTGTAGCAATGCTTTAACCCCTTGGAAACAGAGTCTGTAATCCACTGGAAAAAGTCATATAATCCACAATGGTAAATCCACAACGATTGGAAGTGTTGATTAATCAGCATACAGAGGGGTACCCTTGGATTGAACTGAAGAAGCAGCCACTGGATGAAGAGTGGAGACCAACGTCAGGACTGCAGGTCGCCTCCAGCGAAGGTTGTCTCCAGCGACGTCCAGCCTGTGCCGTTCTGGTTCAATGTGTCATGCAATTATGTGGTTTAAGGTGGGCTTATGAAGGGGATTTTACATAAGGCCTTAAACTATATGCACCTGGTGTGTAAGCTATTATGGTTGGGAACAGCTACGACTACCAGTTAAGGGGTGGAGCATGCTGAAAGGGGTAACTACAGGGGTTTAAGCCTATAGAAAAGGTTTCCAAACTATTTTTCCATTTCTAACTTGGGTTAAGTTAGCTTTACATGGCAAAATATAGTTTGGTTCAAATGTCTGTTGTCTTTTAGACGAACGACTTGAGATTGGGTGTTTGGTTTCCCCATAAATGTTTTGGAAGTCTATGGCGAGACTTATCAAAAAGAATTAGCTATCCCCCC
>NC_056510.1:39198403-39206325 GCF_014905685.2 Nematolebias whitei | reverse complement strand
ACACACACACACACACACACAAACACACACACACACACAAACACACACACACAAACAAACACACAAACACACACACACACACACACACAAACACACACACAAACACACACACACAAACACACACACACACACACACACACACGTGTACAGAGTCATGCACTCATTATTATTCCAGCTTCTTCACTCTGCTCCTCTTCACACCGACTGAAACTCAAACCATTTCCACTCTTCTTCCTCTCACTCGTCTTCACTCTTCTCTCTCTCCTGGTTTGCTGTGATTTTTGGCAGCAGCCTGAAAATGTGTCAAAAATAGTTTATTTTTTAAGAAAGCAGCTTTACAGATCTTGAGAAACGTGACCAGACTGCTTCTTTAGGTGAACAGTACTGTGGTGTCATACTTTAAAATCTCTTAATGTGACAGGTTAAATGCAGAGAACATTGGTTACGTACTGTAACCCCAGATTCTATGTGTATAGGTGCAGCCCTTTAAGTCTGTCGCTAGTGGGTTTATCCCTTCGCGCACAGCGCAGCACTGAAAACTTAAGTCCGCGCTCACCGGCTGTGTGGCCCCCACCCCCGGTCCGTATAAATTACGGTGAGTCCGGGTAATCGGCTCCCAAATAGCTTTTTTTTTTCAGCCATTTAGGAACCAGTGAGGCCCAGAGCTTAAAGGGCTGTGCCTATACTCATAGAATCTGGGGTTACAGTACGTAACCAACGTTCTATTTCGTATAGGCTTCGCCCTTTAAGGCTATCGCTAGTGGGTTAAAGGTGAAGTAGGATGCAGTCTATGCCTCACTGGGTCCACTCAGACACAACATGAAGCACCTGCTTGCACAAATAAAAAAACATTTCCTCACTCAGCCTTCTGTGTGCGTAATTATGCGCTGCGTAATTGCGTGCTCCATGCACAGGAGCACACCGGAGAAAAGATTTCTGGTGAGGGAAAGAGTCTGAGATAGCAGACCTGCTGCTGTGAATAGGAACAATGGAGGTTACAAATTGTAACAGTGTATCGATGAACAGAGCAGACCAACAGCTCCTCAGGATGAACCTATTAATAACAATAAATTCAGCAGTCATGAACTTGTGACTGATAATAAATATCTCACACTGGGACTGCATGTGGGCAGGTGTGAGCTCAAAAGTGAGGCTCCATGAAACAAATAATCATTCTGTCAGAACCCTGAGAACAGAATGGGTCATGGAGAAAGTAGAAACATCACATAGATAAAAATGAATAATTAAACATGGCGATGACCAGGCAGCCGCCATACAAATATCCTCCACTGTCATCCCTCCATGCAGAGCCATGGAGGATGAAAACCGTCTGGTGGAATGCGCTCCACTCTGGAGATGGAGGCGAAGGTGGAGACGGATGTCTTCAGCTTGCCGGGCCCAGCTGCAGCCTCTTTCCAGTGTGATGTCACAGCTGGACAGTGACGTCACAGCTGGACAGCGAGGCCAGATGGGATCAGGGCGACGAGTCGGGGCGGAGCCAAACCTTCCCACCAGATCATCCGATCAGGGCGGAGGGAGGCGAGGGACGGAAAGTCCCTTTGTGTTAGCAGCCTCCTGGATTATGCCGGGCAGCTCCGAGAGGAGGGCGCCGATGGCTGGGAGTGGTGTGGTCACCGACGTGGGAAGACCCGAGGTGGCTAAGCATCCACTCGGCCGCTCCTTTTCCATCACTACGCTCTCCAGGAGGGAAGGGGCAGCGATGTTGTTTCTAGCATCGCCTTTCTCGGAGGAAACATTAAATTCACTGTGTGACTCTGCATCAAAGAAAAGCAGTGGAACGTTAGGAAAGACGGTGGCATCGTCCATCGAGTAGCGGCCCTCCACGGACAAACACTCAGCAGAGCTGCTGCTAACATCGCCTTTTTCGAGGGAATCCTCCGATTCACCGCAGGAAAAAACGTTAGAAAAGGTGATGACGTCGTCCAGCGGGTAGCGGCCCGCCATGGAAAAACATTCATCTGCACTTACCTTGAACAAGGCTGCTCGTCTGTGCTTCTCCTCTGGACAGAAGATCTCACCAGGACAGCAGGAGGTTGGCGTAGCGGAGACCCAGGGGCGGCTGTGGCTGAGTGGTTAGAGCAGTCGTCCTCCATTGCGAGGGTTGGGGGTTTGAATCCAACAGCAGTCACATGCCGAAGTGTCCCTGGGCAAGACACTGAACCCCTCATTGCCTCTGATGTGTGTCCCATCAGTGTATGAATGTGATAAAGCTCTGATTAGTCTCTTTAGAATGATTTGTTCAATTAGCTCTGTAGAGATCTAGTAGAGTGCTGTATGAATGGGTAAATAAGGCACAGATTGTTGTATAAAGCGCTTTGAGTATCTCGATAAGATAGAAAGGCGCTATATAAGTACAGTCCATTTACCATTTACCCAGGCATCCTTAGCAAAAGTTGTGCCGGTCAAAGCTGGACATCTTTTCCTTCTTCGTTCTTCTGACAGTGCTAGCTAGCTGGCTGAAGAAAAAAATGGGAGCCGATTGTCCGGTCTCGCCGTAATTTACACGGACCGATGGTGGGGCCCTCACAGCCGGTGGGTGCGGACTAAAGTTTTCAGTGCTGCGCTGCGCATGAATGGATAAACCCACTAGTGATAGCCTTAAAGGGAAAAACCTATACAAAATAGAACTAATTTCCTTATTGTATACAATGATGACAACATATAGCACTTTCTGTCTTCTTTCATTCCATGTTCAGTTCCAGATTGGACTGGAAATAAAGAATACTGTTAACCTAAACAATTGGTCAGTTCTGTAGCTCACGTTTCTCTGTTAACTTAAATATTCATTATTCAAATCCCCCAGTGACTTGGACAACGGTGTACTGCTAGTTTACAGTAAACAATACATTAAGGTTGTTTCATCTTGGGCCGGCTGTGGCTGAGTGGTTAGAGCATTCATCCTCCAGTGCAAGAGTTGGGGGTTCAATTCCACCAGCAGTCACATTTTGAAGTGTCCCTGGGCAAGACAATGAACCCCTCATTGCCTCCAATGTGTGTGTCCCATCAGTGGCTGAATGTGATAAAGTGCTGATTATTCTTTGTAGAGAAATAGTAGAGTGCTGCATGAATGGGTAAATGAGGCACAGATTGTGTTGTAAAGAGCTTTGAGTATCTTGATAAGATAGAAAGGTGCTATATAAGTACAGTCCATTTACCATCTTTCACTCCTGAGTCCAACAGAAACATGCATGGTGAACAAGTGAGCTTGAACGTCTGGAAGGCTGAAACAGAATACTGATCCCTTCTGCTGATCTCCTGAAGCCTCAAGCCTTCTTTATATAATGGAGCAAGCTGTGGTTGAAACATGAAGGCATGATGAAGCTTGTTGAGGGCGGATCATTGTGAAAGTCATGAGAAAGCAGATGACCATATTATTAACAGAATATATCATGTTAGAAACAAATTTGGAGCATTTTATCACTGATTTTCACTAACCGCAATTTTTATCGCTTGTATAAGGAGTTACAGTGGAACTTTTGGTTAAGTCATAAAAAAGTTTATTGAACTTTTTGCAGTCTTGGTTTCGATGACATGTAGTCTAAGCACGCTCTTTATGTGGTTCTAGAGTTCTTTTTCTCAAGGTTTAAAGGAATAGTTCAAGTCTTGAAATAGGATTTTGTGGAAAGGGTATGAACAATGAATATTTTACCTGTTGTAGATAACTTTTTAAATAACCTCATTTTGGTAAGCAAGAATTGAAATCTGATCAGATTGATGAGCTAAAGGCTAGTCAAGACCAAATGGATTTCTGCCATCTACAAAATGTTATTGCAGTTTACTTGGACTAGTCCATATGTGTGTAACTCAAGGCCCGGGACCAAATGTGGCCCTCGTTCACATCTTATCTGGCCCTCAAGATGATATGTGAAACCTAAACTACTTCTATCTCTTTAATTTCATCAGTAATCTTTGATTATAATGTTGAAAGCACAACAGAGAACATAAAATGAGGCCAACCAAACTCTTGTTGAGAAACCTGTAACCAAGAAAATATGTTGGGTATCTGATTTGAGCTAATGTGGTTTTTGAAATTGGCCCTTAGTTTGAAAAAGGTTTTAGTTTAGGTCCCCTTTTGTAAACGAGTTTGACACCCTTGGACTAGTCATTCACTCATCAGTCTGGTCAGAATCCAACTTTATTTTCCAAACTGGAGCTGTACAAAGAGATAGCCACAACAGGTAAGATATTGTTTATTACCGTAGATGGTGTAGGGCCAGGGCAGCCGACTCAGGACCCGAAGGTCCTGGGTTCGATCCCCGGTCATTGCACATCTCGTGGTGTCTCTGAGGAGGACACCCAATCCCAAATTGCTCCCTGGGCGCTTACATAGCTGCCCACTGCTCCACCTGGATGTATCCCAGGTGTGATGGGTTAAATGCAGAGAACTAATTTCATCTTTGTATGGGAACATACAGTGATGACAACACATAGCACTTTGTTATTATTATTATTAGGGGCCGTTTACACGGCACATATTTTGAGTGCATCCGCTCCTTTCTCTCTGCGGTTCCGCTGATCGTTTACATGACACCAGTGGCCCCCTGTTTGAATCCGGAGGTTTCTGAACCCACCTTCCAGGGTGGAGGTTTTTCTTTGACCCCCCGCTGATAATGTAAACATCTCCCGCTGAGACTTCGTGTTAAACCACATGCGCACACGGACAGACGCTATATTTCTATCAACATGGCGGCAGACACACTGCTTTCTGAACTACAACTGATGGAATATATTTTTAATCTCGTAGTTAATCTACGTCAGATTCCAGGTGCTGTGACCGACATCTGTGTTGGAAGAGACACAGTCTGATCCAGTTCTAATGTCGCTGTTTATAGAACGAGACACGCGCACACGTCGCGCTGCACTATAACATCTAAATGTGCTAAATAATAAGTTTAATAATAATAAACAGTATTTATGTTAGTGTGAAATATAATGAAGCTCTGAGCTAAATGAAGCTATCTGGACATGATGTAATTCAAATTTAAAATGATGCTAAACATATAGCGTGAACACTAAAGTTGAAAATGAAGACATCAGGTTTAATTTTTATTTATTTATTCAACACCACAAACTGTATGTCACACAAACACTGATAATTAAACTGAACACACTATGAAAACACGTTAACTGAACTTGAATGGATTAAATAAAAGAACTGAGGGGAATTTAAAATAAATAGTTCATCAACATCTCTCTCTTCGACGTCCTCCTGCAGTTCATCTGGGCCAAGCCTCATTCAGAACCGGTCCGCCTGGTGGGAGGACAGCCTCTTCTTCTCTCAGGAAAAAAAATAAAAACTCAGTTGGTTGTTTTGTAACTGAAGTAAACACAAGCTAACATTATTAAGAACGTTGATTTACCTGCAGTAATCAGCTACTGATTATCTCGGAGTAAAGTCCGACATCGTCACCTCGGTTCTGGTCCACTCAGCGACCGGTGTGAAGCTGTTAGATGAAGCGGTCCCACTTGGCGTCATATCTGTCGACTCTCATCCAAAATCTAGCTTTAACTTGTTGTTACGTTGTTGTTAGCTTGATTAGCCCAGAGAAAAACAACATGCCGAGGCAGCAGCATGCACATTAGGTGAAGGTACAAAATTCACAGCGCCATCTAATGACCTGGCATGGTAACTACAGCGGATTCAGGAGGGCGGGGGGGTGGGGGGTGGAATCCTGCGGATGCATGTAAACCCAAAATGCGACCGTGTCAACGCAAATCTTTTCCTCTAATTAACATACGAAAAAACCTACGTTTCCCCCCATCGTGTCCGTGTAAATAGAGCCTTATTTATCTTTTCACCTAAAGTCACTCCAGTAGATCTGAACTATCCCTTTAAGTTGTAATGCAGTTTTTGCAACAACAAAGTGTAAAAGGACAGATAAATGTAGTCATGTTTAAAATGTTAGCAGCACATTTTCTCACGAGCTTCTTCTTTTTTACATTGTCTGTTTTAAATGAGTGGTTCTTAAACGTTCTTATGTTCCTAAAACAATGAAATAGTTCATCCAGTGTTTGAGAGTTATATTCAGCTGAAGGTGAAACACCTTTCAGTGCTGCAGAAACTGGTTTGAGCTCTACTTTTATGTTTTGAGACCTTGTGATCACGAATCACTTTCAGAACTTCAGGTTGGGAAATGTCCATCTAAATCCTCAGGTCATAAATACTACGAACAAAACAATCTGTATGTTCTGTGTGTGTAAAACCAGCCATAATATGGTGAAGAGAAAATAATAATAATAAAAACCTATTTTAACAAAACAACTCTCGTTTATGATGAGAATCATCTTTGTTCCCATCTGCAGTTTGTCTACATGCTGCAATAAAACAAACATGTCGTGTGAATGGGATCTGATTATTTCTGTTCATCGTGGCGCTGTAGATCTCTACAACTTTGTGTAAGCTCTGGAGAAACTACTTCTCGTTTTGTAATATTAATGTAGTATTTGTGTTCAGTCTTCCCTGTAAATATTCTAACTTTATTGTGAAGACGTGTTTGTTGTAGTTGGTGCTGTCTGGTTTTAGGGTGAACAAAGAAACCAGAGCAGGTGATGACGTCTTTTAAGGTGTTTTTCTAGCCAGTCAGTTTGTTTGGGTGGACTAGATGGTCCCTGTTGTCAGAAGTCACCTTCCTTACACACACACACACATGCGCGCGCGCACACACACACACACACACATGCGCGCACACACACAACCTTTCTGGTCTAGCAGTGGTTTCAAGTGTGTGTGTTTCCTTCTGGGAGTCTAATGAAACTTAAGCTCAGGAAGGACAAAGTTTTTTAATTTGCATTTGTCATGATGTCATCTGTGTCTACACTGTGTCTGTCTGTCTGTCTGTCTGTCTGTCTGTCTGTCTGTCTGTCTGTCTGCATGTCTATGTGTGTGACTGCAATCTGTTTTTGTCAACCTAGCTGTTTTTGTTTAATTTTTATACCATCGTCTTTCATTTATTCTTCTCAATTTATATGCTTTCCTTTATGATTGTCTTTGTTGTCCACTGTTGTCATCACTCTGTTAAAATCAGGTCTCTCTTGTAAATGAGTCCTCAAGGCTCAATGAGGTGACCCTGTATAAATAAAGGTTAAAAAAAATGTTTGTTAGTCATCATTAATGCCACATATCATGAGCTGCATTCACTGGAGACATTTCTGCAGTGTGTGTGTGTGTGTGTGTGTGTGATAGATGTGTTGCAATGCACATGGCTGAAACATCATGAGATCAGGAGCTAATAGTAGATTCAGTTCATTTTCCACCTTACTTTGTGTTTCGTGTTTAATAATCAGGATAACTTGTGGGGTAGGTTTTATTTCTCTCCATATTTGCCTGTGATTTTCAGTGTTAATACTGAGGTGAATGTTTTGTTAAAATGCTGTTTTTCTGACCCTGAATGTTTTCTCCGTCTATAAACGTGTCAAATAAACACTTTTTGATTTCTGTTCTTGGTTTGTGCCACCACTCCTTGATAAAAAGTGGCCATTTTCTGACTTGTTTCAGCAGAACAGAACAAAACTACTGTCATTTTATCTTGGATTGCCTTATAGCTGACCTATTCATTCTGGAACAATAGACTCATAGATCAGTGACCATTATGGTGTGTGTGTGTGTGTGTGTGTGTGTGTGTGTGTGTGTGTGTGTGTGTGTGTGCGTATTGCTTTGGTGGAAATAAAACGTGTGTGTGTGCGTATTGCTTTGGTGGAAATAAAACGTTTATATTCTCTTCATCTTCTTTGTTTTTTCTGTTTTCTATCCAGGGTCGACATGTCAAGACGGGACAACTGGCGGCCATCAAGGTCATGGACGTCACCGAGGTCAGTAAACCCAACTGAGAGTCCCCTTATCTTTTCATGCCGTTCATCAGGATACAGAAGCCCCTCGTTTATTGTGGGCATTACGATCCAAA
>NC_056510.1:39185860-39198303 GCF_014905685.2 Nematolebias whitei | reverse complement strand
CCCCCCCCCCCCCCCCCCCCCCCCGCAATAACTGAAATCCTTAAAGTAGCGACGTTGTTTATTTTAGTATTTATATATATTTTAAGGCGTTAGAAACCCTTCCCACACTCTTGCAATGTTCTAAACTCTTAAATCTATGTCATTTTAGCAATGTTAAAAGAAAGTTTACATACTTTTAAGTACTGTATATGTAGCTACTAAATTTGACCAGGTTCTGCAGAACAGGAGCGGCTCGGTTCCAGTCCAACTCTGTTCCATTTCTGCCGAGCTACCCTGCGGTTCTGGCTCTAGGTACAGTAGTGGCGGTGGGCTCCGGAGGGAGCGCCAGACCTATGGCAGCACATCCTCACGTGGAAGTCCTCGTGGGCTGGCTAGGATCTCTCGGGTTCACCGCTGAGTCTGGGGGTCTGTTCTGTGCAGCCCATCAGTACCCGGGTTACAAAGCACAATGCTCTGTTTCTTCCAGAGACATGTCCTGACATGTCAACATTTTTCAGTCAAGTCATCTGGACAGTTTCTTTTTTTGTGCTGAAACGTTTCGCCTTCGATCCAGAAGGCTTCATCAGTCAAGGAAACACACAACAAAACTGATTCTTCCTCCAACAGCTTATTCCAAAGTGGAACAAACCAGTTATATTGGTGCTAAGATGGTCTCTTTGGCACGCCCCCTCCTCCATTGCCGGCCCTCTTCCTTGTTGACAGTCGTGTCAGACTGGTTGAAAACCAGTTTGACACCATCTTAGCACCAATATAACTGGTTTGTTCCACTTTGGAGTAACCTGTTGGGGGAAGAATCAGTTTTGTGTTGTGTGTTTCCTTGACTGATGAAGCCTTCTGGATAGAAGGTGAAACGTTTCAGCACAAAAAAAGAAACTGTCCAGATGACCTGACTGAAAATTGTTGGATTGTATACCTGGATTAATCAGCATGGACTTCGTTGATGTCCTGACATGATTTATTTCTTGTGAATCTTACGTTTGTAAAGTTTAATATTTTAAAGAAACTTGTTCAAGTGACCTGATTAAAACCTTACATTTGAAAAGAGTTCAGCAGTCATGACTTCGCTTTGCAAAAATACTGTTCAGCAGAAAGCAGCGGCCGGAGGTACTAAGGTACTGCATTGGTTTCTGGGAAATGAAGTCCCGTTTAGTGGCGATTACAGTGTAGGTTGATTAAAAGAAAACTACAAAATGGTGGCGCCTGTCCATAGTCCTATTGGCAGAGTGGTTCTGATGACAGTGAGGTTTCTATTAGCATCATGGTCCCGTTGGCCCCATGGGACTGTTAGTGGCGTGGTTCGGTTAGCGGCATGGTGTTAGCAGTGTTAGTAGGTCCCTTCAGCATTACTGTTCACTTAGCATGTCAAACAGAGAGAATAAAATAACAAACTAAAAAAAAATTCATAAAAAAACAGCATTCATATTTGACTACAGATTTTAGGACGACAGTTCTCATAACAGACAAATTAGTCTAGTTAAGAAAGGAATTGGCCTCAGTTTTTTTCCGTTAATATTTGCTTCCTTCACCTTAACTGTCTTTTGTCACAATTCAACCCCCCACCCCCACCCCACCCTCCCTTCCTGGTTCTTTTCTTGCTGCAGTTTGACACATCCTGAGGGGAAAACAAAGCTGACAGTCCAGCATGAAATGCTGCAGATGGAAATGTCCGAAATGAAAATGGGGGTTTCCTCTCGATCTCTGTTCGTACTCGACTCACTTGACAAAACAATCTGTTTATTTATGAACACTAAAAGTCACACTTTGTCCAGGTTGGATGTGCCAAGTCAGGACAACTGGCAGCCATCATCAAATATGAATAAAGCAGGATGGCTTTGCTTATCAGTAAAATTCCAATTATGACTCTGAAGCATCTGAGAAGCCGTTTGGGTTATAACAGAAACAAATGTAAAGCTTACAGCTTACACTCAGTTTTTATTCACCAACAAAGACATATTCTGTTGTAGCCGTGATTTGTACATCCGAAACATTTCTCTTGTACCACCCAAAACTTCTGATCCACTCAAGATAATTTAACAACACTTTATACACATTTGTACCACCACTAGACACCGTGTTGCATAATCCCTTTATCACCCCAGTTCTAAGGTCAAGGTGACAAATCAAGATCATTGCTATAGTTGCTGTGTAATAGTTTGCAGGTGGGTGTATAACGTGCCATATACAGTACTATATTTTGTCGCCATTTATTTATTTTATGCTTCTGTTTAGCTGTACATTTAAGGATTCAAGAATTCAAGGTTGTTTATTTGTCATTCCACCACATGTGGTACATTCAACCTTTATGGTTAATCCCACTGAGCCTTGGGGTCTCATTTACAAGAGAGACCTGATTTCTTAACAAAGAGTGATGACAACAATGGATAACAACGACAACAATAGACAGTCATAAAAATAGGCATACAAATTTAAATTTCTCCTTTTTGTTATTTTTAACAAATCAAAACAAAATAGCAACCAAAAGGACAATCAAGAAGAGTAGTAGCAAAAAAACAACTAGCTTATAAGGTGATTTAGAAAACTAAAAACAGGAACATGTCTGCATTGGCTTTTGCCAGGAGGGTTTTAAAGTCACTTAGGGGCCGTTTACACGGCACACATTTTGAGTGCATCCGCTCCTTTCTCTCTGCGGTTCCGCTGATCGTTTACACGACACCAGTGGCCCCCTGTTTGAATCCGGAGGTTTCTGAATCCACCTTCCAGGGTGGAGGTTTTTCTCTGACCCCCGCTGATAATGTAAACATCTCCCGCTGAGGCTTTGTGTTAAACCACATGCGCACACGGACAGACGCTATATTTCTATCAACATGGCGGCAGACACACTGCTTTCTGAACTACAACTGATGGAATATATTTTTAATCTCGTAGTTAATCTACGTCAGATTCCAGGTGCTGTGACCGACATCTGTGTTGGAAGAGACACAGTCTGATCCAGTTCTAATGTCGCTGTTTATAGAACGAGGCACGCGCACACGTCGCGCTGCACTATAACATCTAAATGTGCTAAATAATAAGTTTAATAATAATAAACAGTATTTATGTTAAGCTGAGTGAAGCTGACACCCCACCCACTTCCAAAATTAAAGCAAATAGTCTGAATGGTTAGTGCTCCGTTAGTGCTGGTTTGTGCCGTTAAAATTTTCGTTTGTGCTGCTTTGGTTTATGAGATATTAAAAGTTATAATTTTGACCTGTAATAGACGCTCAGGCGCGTTCACACGTCCTTTATATCCGCAATCAGGTACTAAAAGGAAACATTTACGACAGTTGTGTTTTTGTTGTCAAATCTGATCCACACAATTACAGCCGGAGCGCGCGCCCGCCTTAAGTAAAACGCTCTGCCCTGACGTGTGCGTGAACGCGCCTGAGGACGCGTGAACGCGCCTGAGCGTCTATTTCAGGTCAAAATTATAACTTTTAATATCTCTTAAACCAAAGCAGCACAAACGAAAATTTTAACGGCACAAACCAGCACTAACCATTCAGACTATTTGCTTTAATTTTGGAAGTGGGTGGGGTGTCAGCTTCACTCAGCTTTTATGTTAGTGTGAAATATAATGAAGCTCTGAGCTAAATGAAGCTATCTGGATATTATGTAATTCAAATTTAAAATGATGCTAAACATATAGCGTGAACACTAAAGTTGAAAATGAAGACATCAGGTTTAATTTTTATTTATTTATTCAACACCACAAACTGTATGTCACACAAACACTGATAATTAAACTGAGCACACTATGAAAACACGTTAACTGTAAACTGCATTAATGAACTGGACTCCTCTGTTTTCATCCTGGATGTCCCATGTTGTTCATCTGGCTCGTTCAGGCTGTCACTCCTTTGATTAATGCAGCTTAAAACATTGAATGGATTGAATAAAAGAACTGAGGGGAATTTAAAATAAATAGTTCATCAACATCTCGCTCTTCGACGTCCTCCTGCAGTTCATCTGGGCCGAGCCTCGTTCAGAACCGGTCCGCCTGGTGGGAGGACAGCCTCTTCTTCTTTCAGGAAAAAATAAAAACTCAGTTGGTTGTTTTGTAACCGAAGTAAACACAAGCTAACATTATTAAGAACATTTGATTTACCTGCAGTAATCAGCTACTGATTATCACGGAATAAAGTCCGACATCGTCACCTCGGTTCTGGTCCAATCAGCGACCGGTGTGGAGCTGTTTAAACGAAGCGGTCCCACTTGGCGTCAAATCTGTCGACTTTTATCAAAAATTCAGCTTTAACTTGTTACGTTGTTGTTAGCTGAGCTTTTTATCTCACAGGAAAGGAGCGTGCCGAGGCAGCAGCATGCGCATTAGGTGAAGGTACAAAATTCACAGCGCCATCTAATGACCCGGCATGCTAACTACAGCGGATTCGGGAGGGAGGGGTGGAATCCTCCGGATGCATGTAAACCCAAAATGCGACCATGTCAACGCACATCTTTTCCTCTAATTAACATACGAAAAAACCTACGTTTCCCCCCATCGTGTCTGTGCAAATAGGGCCTTAGAGAGGTCAAGGTCAAGAGCTTCAGATCTTTTTGCAAGATATTCCAAGAAACAGGAGTGGTGTAAGAGAAGACCCTTTTGCCTAGTTCAGTCCTCACTGAGGGAACACTGCATGTAATAATGTCCTGAGAGCGCACGCTGTAGCTGCACTCATGCAGAGACATCTAGGAGGAGATGTATGAAGGCAGCAGACTGAGACGTGATTTAAAGATGAAAATGTACCAGTGAGATGTGTGTGTCAGGATTTAGGGCATGTTGTGAGATAAACCCAGTTTGCAGGCAGGACTCAGAGGCACGAGGAGTAAAATGAAATGAAATACTTTAATGATACAAAAATAAAGATGCTGACGTGGCAGCTACTTACAAAACCTAGGACCGAGGGAAATACCATGGAACCAGGGAAACCAGGAGGCGAGACAAACACCATATGATCACAGACGATGACCCGACCATGAGTGACACAAAGACGCAAACTTATATACACAGAGTAATCAGACACAATCATAATCACCTGGACAGGACACGTAGACACAAATGATCAGGACATGGAAACTAGAAGGTGTTGGGATGGGAACCAAGCACAAGAGGGTGCCATCCCTACAGTGTGAGGTTAATGGTGACCAGTTAAACAATTAATACAAGGGTGCAATGACGGGTACAGTAGTTGCAGCCAGTTATGAATCTTAATGCACCATGATAGGCAGCATCCAGCATCTGCAGAGTGCTTGTAGGAGTGTTCATATAGATAATGTCCCCATAGTCAATGGAGGGAAGGAAAGTTGCAGTTACAAGGCGTTTCCTAGCGTTCAGAGTTAGACAGGATCTATTTCTGTAAAAGAAACCCAATATAACTTTCAGTTTCCTTACTAGGTTTTCCACGTGAAACTTAAAAGAGAGATGCGAGTCGACCAAGATACCCAAATATTTATAGGAATTGACTAACTTAATAGGGACACCATTTGAGGATAAAATCAGAGGAAGAACTGATGGGACTGACTTCCTATTTAAAAAAAAAAAACCCTCCCCTTGGTTTATCGGCATTTAGGTCAAGTTTGAGATGGAACTAATCTGCCTGGATGATGTCAATGATGTCGAAGATGGATTTCAAAAGCTGGAGAGCCTTAGCAACTGTTTTAGCTCGACAATAAACAACTGTGTCATCAACAAAGAAATGTAAGGATGCATCAGAGATGCTTTGACCTATGTTACCTATGTAGATTGTAAAGAGGGTGGGTCCTAAGTCTGAGCCTTGTGGTACACCATTACTGACTGTTAGATAACTGTAGGAAATACCATTATTTTGAACACAATGCCTCCGATCTGAAAGACAGTTAGAGAACCAACCAATGTTATGATCTGAGAAACCAATTTCTGAGAGCTTATGACACAAGATGTCATGATCCACAGTGTCAAAAGCTTTAGACAGGTCTAAGAAAAGTGCAGCACAATAATCCTTAGCATCCAGTGCTTCAACAATGTTGTTAAAAACCTTCAGTGAAGCAGTCGTGCTGTGTTGTTTCCTGAAACCAGATTGGAGTGGAGGTAAGATGTTAAATGAGTCCAAATACTTTTTGATATGAGAGTTTATCAGTTTTTATTGAACCTTGGCTAAAATGCAGAGTTTAGAGATTGGTCGATAGTTGTTCAGTGAGGTGGGGTCTCCTCCCTTCAGCAAAGGAAGAACAAAGGCTGTTTTCCAAGCATCTGGGATGGAGAGGTTAAAGATTTAGGACACCAGTACTGCAATGATATGAGCAGCCAGCCTTATGAAATAAGGTGGAAGTTCATCTGGACCTGCAGATTTTTTAGAGTCTAGACCTTTTAATAGTTTATTAATCTCACTGACTGAGAACGGGGAAAGAGAAAAGGTGTGATTTACTGAAGATCGACTTGTAGGAGAGATATGGTTTGTAGAAGTTTGACTTTTAGGGGAAGTGTCTGATTTTCCATTAGTAACTGTGTCAAATAAAGAACTAGAGGCGACAAAATGTTTGTTGAAATAATTCAGGATCTTGTGTTTATTTGACACAGGAACAGACAAGAAGTTGTGATGGGAGGTCAGATGATTGGGAGCTGCCTGAGAGAGATTTGATAGTTTTCCAGAATCTTTTAGGATCGTTTAGATTTTTGGAGGTCTGAGATAAGAAATAGTTATATTTTGCAGCTTTGATGGAAGTTGCGCATGTATTCCTCATCTGTCGAAAACTCAACCAATCAGTGTCTGAGCCAGATTTTCTCGCTGCGGCCCAAAGATGATCCCTCCTGTGCAGGAGATCAGATAGCTCTGGAGTAAACCAGGGGCTGTCTCGTCCTTTTATTCAGAATCAAACAATTTTCAGTCAGGTCATCTGGACAGTTTCTTTTTTTGCTGAAACGTATCACCTTCCATCCGGAAGGCTTCATCAGTCAAGGAAACACACAACACAAAACTGATTCTTCCCCCAAACAGCGGGGTACAACCTTTACGGGTCGCAAGTCCATCACAGGGACACATAGAGACAAACATTCACTCTCTCACTCACACCTAGGGACAATTTAGAGCCACCAATCAGCCTAACATGCATGTTTTTGGTCTGTGGGAGGAAACCGGAGTACCCGGAGAAAACCCATGCATGCACGGAGAGAACATACAGATTCCACTCAGAAAGGCCCCTGGACCGGGATTTGAACCGGCAACCTTCTTGCTGAGAGGCAGCAGCTCTACTAGTTGCGCCACCGTGCTGCCCTCCCAAACAGGTCTCTCTTGAAAATGAGTCCTCGTGACTCATTGAGACTACCTGTGTAAATAAAGGTTAACTAAAATAAAACAAATATTTATACAAATTGACTCACTGAACAGAAATGCGCACGTTGCCAACACTTTTTTTTTCTAGTTCAGGTAAATATTTAAAAGTAGTCCAGTTTCCACTGGTTTCAACCGTTAGCTAAAATAAATGTGCTCAGTTAATCTGGATGTTTTCCAGGAGTGACCGTTGGACTGAGTCATAAGAAAATATTGATACTGCACTGAGGCACACATCGTTGAATTTAAAGTAACTTTTTTCAAGTGTGTTTGTGTGAGACCTCAAGACAGAAGCTTTCAGATGAAAACATTTTTGTAACATATGTAAAAAAAAAAAAATAAATAAATAAAAACGACTGTTTATAGCAATCATAAAACAAAAAAGTTATTACAAACAAATAATCATTTCTTTGTTTTATATCTATATTTTATAGGGGTGTAACGGTACGCTAAAATCACATTTCGGTTCGGTTCAGTTTCCAGGAGCGCTCGGTTTGGTTCATTTTCGATATAAAAATGGCCAAAATAAAGACTTGCAAAACGTTTATTTTGAAAATATGCCAAGTAAACAATATGTCTGTATAAAAATAAATAAAAACAACCCATTTGGACGATAATTTAAATAAACAGCACTCTTTACAATAAACTATACTAACAATAATAAAGATCTTAATAAAAACAACAACAGTCAGAACCAGAACAGTAAGCAGACTTCACACACTGGAGGTGATCTCTGGTGGATTTCACTGAAGAGGAGGAAGACTCAGCTGCTCTCTCTGTCCCAGACTGGAAATAAAACACAAAGAGGTAAAAAAAAAGAGTTAATAACATTCTAATTTTTAAATTTAAAAAAGTTAATTAGATAATAATAATAAAAGAACAATACCTCTTCTTTCATCATCATCATCAGGGCAGAGCTTTAATCTGGTCCAGGGCTTGTTGACAATATCAGTTTTATCTTTTTCATAAAGTGCTGCTACAACTTTTTGGCTCAAGTGTTGACGTGATGGATGTCGTATCGGGGCTCAAGACCTTTAAAGCCGGTGCATCAACAACATTCGGACGTAGATCCATAACTTTAAAAACTCCTACAGCTTGTGTTGCTGCTCTGGACTGATCTGAATGACCTGATAAAGTTTGTTTAAATGCTGCTGTTATCGCTCTTTGCACCAACCAAGCTTCTATTCTGTACAAGAGATGTTCATCGCGTTCAGATGATGTCGTTTCAAGCGCGTTAACAAGTTCGACGTGTTGCTGCTGCAGATTCAGTCTCTGTGAAACGTCGACACACAGATTTGGATTTGCGCTCGTCTTTTAACGAGAAAGCCATAATGTTCCCCAACAGGAGACCACGAGATGGCTTGTTTGTTGCCTGCTAGGTTGCCAATGCTACGTGTGCTGCAGGATAATAGCACCGTGCTGAAACACGCTTACGAACTTTAGTTCCACAACCCATAATTTCTCGTTAATAGGATTTCATGAGTGTAAAAATAACCGAAACGGTGCGCAGGTGGACCGAACCGAACATGCCGTACCGAAATGGTTCAATACACCCACGTGCACCGTTACACCCCTAATATTTTATCAGGTGTTAAATTTAAAAAAGTGTAAACAGTAAATTGTAAATTTGTGCTTTTTAAACCCTGAACCAAATACCCCAGCCTGTCATCACAGGGAGGACAACACTGGAAACAGAGTAAAAATCAGTGTTGAATATTATTCTTTGCATTCCTTTAGTCACCACTGTGACCGTTGGAATCTAACTTTGTGGTAATAATGCAAGCGTTTCCCACGTTAACTTGCCATGGTGGGGTGCTCATCTCATCTATGATTTTTGTTGACGGGGGGATGGAGACATGTCTGAGCACAGCTTGTACCAGTTTGAGCCGGGGTGGGGGGGTCAGCACGAGGGAAGAGGCGCCTTTAGCTTTTTAGCTAGAGCACCTGTTTTGCACACTGCTAGCTTAGCGTGACATGTTTGAGTTGTGAGCTGTTTATACAGACATCCTGATGCGTGCTCAATAATCCAGGTAGAAAAATCTAAATAAGTTAAGTCTGGTCCTCCGGACATTCAAAAAACTAGAACAATAAAAAAAAAAAAAAAGAACGTTTCATCTTTCATCCAAAAGACTTCCTCAGTCTGAGGCGCTGTATTCAGCTCAGTCTTATAAATAGCACCTTCTCAGAGTGGATCAACCAGTTTGGTTCGGTTTGGTTCGGTTTGGTAGGCGGGTGCTCAGTTCTGTTGACAGGGTGGGGCACCCCGCTAGTGGTGGCGCAGAGGTTAGAAGATGGGCGTGTGATCGGAATGTCGCAGGTTCACCTCCCGGTACCATCAACATCAAAATGCGGGTGGAAAAGGTGAAACACCCACACCTCCCTCCACCCTCATTCGCCCCACTCTGGGCCCCTGAGCAAGGCCCTTACCCCCCATCTGCTCCCTAAAACAGGTCTCTCTTGAAAATGAGTTCTTGTGGCTCAATGAGACTAACCTGGATAAATAAAGGGTCAATGAAAGAAATACTGGTAGGGGGAACAGTGCTTAAATAATGAAGCATCAGGTGGGGCTACTTTAACAGGCGTTACCTCACAGTGCTGTTAATCTGTGGCGTTTCTAAAACACTGATCGATAACAGTTTTTGCACAGTCATCAGAAAACGTTCCACATAAAGTACTCAAAATAAAAAAAGGACACAGATAAATGCAGCATGAACTGAAAGAGACATATGGGAATTGTTTATTAAAATGGAGATTGCATGTTCAGCCTTCATTTATACAGGTTGATCCCATTGAGCCTCGGGGACACATTTACAAGAGACACCTGACAATATACAAGTACATGAGAACAGAGATGTCACTTTTCATAGGATTTGTACACAGCGCTGCTCTTGCTGAGGCCAGTGCAGTAGTAGTACTCCTCTCTTTCTGTTACAGAAAACAGCACAACTCCAACATGTCCATATATGTAATTAAATCTAAATATAAAGCCTGGAACAAGCATCTGCATGTACTGTTGGGTTTTACGATTGTGAAGGAAGAGCTGCCAAAACATCAAATGTAATACATTTGGAATGTGAAGGATGAGGAACAGAGTGAGAAAATACAACATTTTTCAGCATTCCAACTTTTTTCTCATAATTCTGGGATTAAATTCGCAATTTAGAACTTTTTAGATGAATTCTGACATTCAGAAATTAAAGTCAAAATTCCAAGAAAAGTCCAAATCAAAAAAGTAGTGCGTGCACGCTTTAGATTTGAAAGTGTATTTATGTCACTTTCATCATGCAGTGCTTTCATTTCAGAGGCTGGATTTATTTGTTTTTAATTCAGATTACGTCCTGCGTTGGCCAGCAGAGTTTCAGGTCACAGCTTCATGTTTACCCTCTTTTTTATCAGCTGTCTGTTTTCAAGGCACACCACCACCACACCCAACTCATAGTTCATCTTCTTCTCTGACATAGTTGTTGTTCCGGTTATGTATTTGAAGTGATGCGAACAGCTCTTCTCTATAAAAACCACCTCAGTTACCATCTCAACCAGTGCTGCCATGAAGGGAGAGCTCTAAATGAATGTTTTCTCCATCACCCGGCGCTGAAGGTTTGTAAGAGGATGTGATTGAAGGGTAGGAGCAGCTTGAGAGAGTGAGGGCTCAGATAAGGAGAAGAAATCAGCAGCCCCCCATTCCTCCTCTGGGAAGGTTCATGTAAAGTGCAGTGGGATTGTAGGAGCAGTTACTGCTGCTGCTTTACTTGTTTCCACCACCTTCTGCTCTTTAATTTCCATTCACTCCATTTTTATATTCTTCTCTGTGGTTTCTTCTCTTTTGCCTTTTTGAAACGTTTAGCTCGTTTTCTTGAACTTTCTGCCTGTTTCTTTCCTCCGTTTCCTCTGCAACAAGAAAGAGAACACAACATGTTCGACCTAGATACATAACTGGAGCAGAAGGGGAAGACGCAGGGAGACAGATGTGGCTGCAACATCTGCATTCTGAAGATCAAGCCCCTGATGGTGTCTTGATGTAACTGACCAGGGTTCAGGGGGAAAGCAGTCGATCTGAGAAAACTGTGAGAAGCAGTATTTTCTTTCAGCTCCCTCAAGGAATGTTCTGCCCTTTAGGTCAAGAAATTAAACTGTGTGTCGCCTCCTTCCACCGCTGCTATTTGAAGGTGTGAAAGGCACAATGTTCGTATCATTCCTTTATAAAATGTAGGAGTTGTGTAAAATGAAAATAACAAAAGGCAATTGATAAATTATATAAATTTAATTTATGAACATATCTGCCTTTTATTCCAGAGTTTTAGACTAAGATAATTTTAAGATAAAGGGGGAAGTTGTAGCTGTTTTGGTCAAATGTGGAAAATAATGATGAATGATCTCACATACAGTCTGTTCGTGCTCAGAGCAGGGGTGTAACGCTGCGCTAAAATCACTTTTCGGTTCGCTTCAGCTTCAAGGAGGGCTCGGTTCGCTTCAGCTTCAAGGAGGGCTCGGTTCGCTTCATTTTTGGTACAAAAAAGGCAAAAAAAATAAGACTTACAAAATGTTTATTTTGAAAATATGCCAAGTAAACATTACGTTTGTATAAAAATAAATAACGGTGATCCATTTGGATGATATTTTAAATAAACTGCACATTTTACAATGAATAAACTATACTAACAATAATAAAGGTCTTAATAAATACAATAACAGTCAGAACCAGAACAACAAGCAGCAACAGACTGTTTACAATCTAACTAGTCAAGTTTGAAGTTTTTGTCCTAAAAGACCAACTTGTTCACATTTTCTGCCAAAATCACAGCTCTAGTTGCAGTGACATGATCTCAGCGAGGGAGACTGGGAGTAACAGGTGACGAGTGAGTGTGTTTACAGCCTGGCACATGTCATGACAAAGTTTACTGAACTTGAACTTAACTTGAACTTGAACTACTGTGTCCCTACTTCATGGTTTTTCACTTATCGCTGGGGTGTGGGGGGCAGGGTACAGAACCCCGCGATAAACGAGGGACTACTGTATCATCAGCATAACAATGAAAGTTTATCCGATGCTGTTTAATAACTTTACCTAATGGAAACATTTATAAAGTAAAGAGTAAAATAAAGCAGTTGAGATATATATGTGTATGTGTGTGTGTGTAT
>NC_056510.1:39166020-39175860 GCF_014905685.2 Nematolebias whitei | reverse complement strand
CCATTGTTAGGCTGATGGTCCTTCTTGAGCATGTGATCAGCTGGTTTTGGTTGTCAGCAGCAAAACTGGTTGATCCACTCTGAGAAGGTGCTATTTAAGAGACTGAGCTGAATACAGCACCTCAGACTGAGGAAGTCTCTCGGATGTAAGACGAAACTTTTCTACATTTTATGTTGTTTTGCTTTGTTTTGTTTTTTGAATGTCCAGAGGACCAGATTTAACTTTTTTGTTTTTTCTACCTGGATTATTGAGCATGTACTGTATCAGGATATTTCAGTGAATTTTTAGTTTTGTAAACCGTAAAACCTGATAGTATTTATCAGATAATTGTGAAAACTGTCTACCAGTTTTGCCTTTTTACTTGCTTATCTGAGTGTTTTCCCCGTCAGCACAGACCCCTATTGTGACATTTTTATGTGCTTTTCAAAGTGTTTGTAAAACTAATTAAGATGGAAACATTTTAATAATTTTTAAAAGAGCTGCAAGAGCCGAACGTCACCTCGACAAGTGCAATTAAAGTTTTTTTTTTCAATTAAAAGAGTCATAGGAGAATATGATTTCCAATATTTTTATAAATATGAATAAGATCCACTTCCCAGGTTTCAGTGTTTTACAGCTGATCGTCCATTTTATTTTTATTTGCCACTTGAAGAGCATCAATAAATGAAAACCAACATTGTATTTTGCTTGTGTTGCATTATTTTCAGTTACTTGGATTAGCTGTAAAATAACTTCTTTGTCTCACAAGGAATAACAGCACATGGACTTAACAGTAATATGCTTCCATCCGTTTCATTCTTTCATAGGATGAAGAGGAGGAAATTAAGCTGGAAATCAACATGCTGAAGAAGTATTCCCACCACAGAAACATAGCCACATACTATGGAGCCTTCATCAAGAAAAGTCCACCAGGCCATGATGACCAACTCTGGGTGAGTTCCCTAAACAATAAACAACAATATAACAGAAACGTTGGTTACGTATTGTAACCCTAGATTCTATGAGTGTAAGCGTAGCACTTTAAAAGCTGTCTCTATTGGGTTTACCTGCGCGCAGCGCGCCGAACACTGAAAACTTCTAGTCCACGTCCACCTGCTGTATGGACCCCACCCGGTCCGTTATAAATTGCATCTGGACCGGAGCTCGACTCCCAAAGGCTTACTCTTATTCTTCAGCCTTTTGAGAGCCAGTGAGACTCAGTTTTTAAAGGGCTACACTTACACTCGTAGAATCTGGGGTTACAATACGTAACCAACGTTCTATTTCATGTAAGTTACGCCCTTTAAAAGCTGTTGCTACTGGGTTTAAAGGGCGGAGCAGGATATGGTCCATGCCTCACTGGGTCTGTCCGAGAACTATCAAAAACACCCTGATATCTGCCTAAACCTCTTCCTTTATTCAAGCGTAATTACACACCATTGATCCATGTACCTGGTGCATACTAGATTACAGGCGTGCAGCCTCTGTCCCTGATCTTAACTTGAGGAATGTTTATTCATATCAGGCAATAGAGGAATAAGAGAAGGGAAAAATTTTCAAAGAGGAAGAAGGAATTTTCCTGTTTGAACGAGTAATCGTAGAAAACGCCCACTAATAACGACAGAGCAAGGCTGTGTTGTTTTAATGTTTGTTGTTTGTATTTATTTCATTTTATTTATTTATTTTTTGTTGTGTGATTGTGAAGAATCACTCTGACATAACTCTGAGAACTGAATGTGTCAATGAAGAGCTGGAGACATCTCGGAAATAAAAACGGATGAAAGGGGTCGGTAGTGACCATGAAGCCGCAGAGCAGATGTCCTACACAGACACCCCTCTGTGCAGAGCTGTGGAGGTAGAAATCCCCCTGGTGGAATGAGCCCCAAGTCCTTCAGGTGGTTGAAGACCAAAAGAACTATAGGCTTGTGATATAGCTTCACATAACCAGTGTGACAGACGCTGGGAAGATGAAGGCTGACCCTGTGATCGTTCTCTGAAAAGTACAAACAATTGATCGGATTTACGCATCACGGCTGTGCGTGTCACATAACACCTGAGTGTGCGTACTGGACAGAGCAGGTGAAACTGTTCCTCCTTCGTAGTTTTATGAGAAGGGGGACAGAACCCATCCAGTGTAACGGCACTGGACCTGAACGAACTTGTTATGCTTTTGGGTATAAAAGCAGGATTTGGTCGGAGTTCTGCTGTGCTCCCGTCTCCTAGAATTCTGAGACAAGCAGGAGCAAGGGACAGACCTGACAAGTCGCTCACTCTTTTAGCTGATGTCAGAGCTAATAATAAGGCTGTTTTGAGTGACAAATACTTCAAAGGTATCTGGTCCAGAGGCTCAAACGGATTTTTAGTGAGTACACTGCGAACGAAGACTAAATGCTGTGGCACAGCCCCTCCACCTTTTCCTGCACCTCCACCTTTCCATCTGTCTCTGCAGCAGCGTTGCCCAGGACGAAATGCGGGCGGAGCACTTTGCAAGCGCCGCACACAGGTTGGTGATTGTGTCCGCAGCTGTGCCAATCTGGTCCAAATCTACGTAGAACGGGTTCGGTTCCTTCGCCTCCTTAGCTATGCTAAAAGCTAGCATAGCGATGTTGTTGGTTGCTGCTTCCACCTGCGATGAGCACTGTTGAATTCTGTCCGTCAGCTTCGCGGTGAACTGGTCACTGGAAGATGGCGGGATGATACGTCGGCTGACATATTTTGCTGCTCTTACCTCAAAAACAGCTGACAAATTGGGTTCTAGGGGAGGGACAGTGGGAAAGCCCTAGTCCGTGAGCCCTTTGACTTTGGTGATGGCCGCGTAGGAGGCAACCGGAGCCCTCTGCTTTAAGGGATCGTTGACTGAACCCAGGAGGAGGGCGGACATGGCTGGGAAACAGGGCCAGACCGGGTCCCGGTGTCCAATGTGCAGGGCGGCAAACTTTCCCGCCAGAAGGGTCGACTTGGCCGGGGCCACCGGTTCGGGCACTTCCAGGTCGCAGGCTCTTGCCGACCTCCCGATTATCTCTGGGAGCTCGTGGAGCAGAGTGGTGGATGACCCCTGGCTCGGGGAGGCGACCATCGAAGGCAACACCGGCTCCAAACCTCCTGTAAGGCAGGATGGAGCGCAGCTGCTAGCTGTTTCAGCTTCAGAGGGGGACGTGTTCACGAACTCTGTGTCCGGGGAGTTCAAAAATTCCTTGAACGAACAGTCCCCCCTCGGTTAAAACTCGACCTCCTCAGAAGAAAAGAGCTCACACCAGCGCTGCTTCTCCTCAGCCGAAAAAAATTTGCAGGCTGGACAAGAGAAGAGTGGATCCAAAGCTTGCCGAGCGTGGTCAGCTCCCAGGCAGCTTTCACACATGGCGTGCAGGTCCGTCGATAAGATGTAGCCCGTCTGACACGCGGGGCACAGACGAATGGTCTTCAGTTTCTTAATAGAAGTCATCTTTTTTCTTCTTTTCTTCTTTTCTTCTTTTCTTAGAAGCAGTGTTCTTAGCGTTGACTGAAGAAAAACGGGAGGGAGTCAATCTACGGTCCAGATGCAATTTATAACGGACCGGGTGGGGCCCACACAGCAGGTGGGCGTGGACTAGAAGTTTTCAGTGTTCGGCGCGCTGCGCGCGGGTAAACCCAATAGCGACAGCTTTTAAAGGGCGTAGCTTACACAAAATAGAACTTAGTCTATACTCAAGCTTCTTTCAGATATGTGAAGCTTTCCAACAGTCAGAGAATATATCATGTTCATGTCAGAGTAAGATATATATTTCTAAAACAGCAATGTTTGAACTGCTGCGGTCACATACAGCAGCAGTAAATGATTCAAGTTTCTGATGAACTATTCAAAGGATTTAGACCAGGGCTCACCAACTTTTTTGAGACTGAGAACTACTCCACTGGGACAGAATGGCATGAAGGCCTGCTTGTTTGATACAAACGTGAATTTGCACGACTCACCTTTAATTATAGTATTAATAATATCATTATTAATACATTATTAGTAATGTATTAATAATGAAGCTGTCCACCTTAATTTCTTTAGGGAATTTTAAACATTTGACAATGTCAATAGAAACATCAAAACAAATATGTTCTTCTTTTTAGTGTTTTACCTTGTTTTACAGCACCCTGATTTATTGTTTTATGACACTACTTTTACACCTTCCCATGGGCTCACCACCTGTGGGAGGGGCCAAAGGGGTCGGGTGCAATGTGGGATGGGTGGTGGCCAAGGGCGGGGACCCTGGCGGTCTGATCCTCGGCTACAGAAGCTGGCTATTGGGACGTGGAATGTCACCTCACTGGTGGGGAAGGAGCCTGAGCTGGTGTGTGAGGCTGAGAGGTTCCGGCTAGAAATAGTCGGACTCACATCTACGCATGGCTCGGGCTCTGGAACCAGTTTCCTTGAGAGGGGCTGGACACTCTTCCACTCTGGAGTGTCCCCTGGTGAGAGGCGCCGAGCAGGAGTGGGCATACTTATTGCCCTCCAACTTGGTGCCTGTGTGTTGGGATTCACTCCGGTGAATGAGAGGGTGGCCTCCCTCTGCCTATGTGTGGGGGGACGGGTTCTGACTGTCGTTTGTGCTTATGTACCAAATGGCATTTCAGATTATCCACCCTTTTTGGAGTCCTTGGAGAGGGTACTGGAAAGTGCACCTCCTGGGGACTCCCTTGTTCTGCTGGGGGACTTCACGGCTCATGTGGGCAATGACAGTGAGACCTGGAGGGGTGTGGTTGGGAGGAACGGCCCCCCTGATCTGAACTAGAGTGGTGTTCTGTTGTTGGACTTCTGTGCTCGTCATGGATTGTCAATAACGAACACCTTGTTCAAACATAAGGGTGTCCATATGTGCTCTTGGCACCAGGACACCCTAGGCCGCAGTTCGATGATCGACTTTGTCATTGTCTCATCTGATCTGCGGCCACATGTCTTGGACACTCGGGTGAAGAGAGGGGCGGAGCTGTCCACTGATCACTACCTGGTGGTGAGTTGGCTCCGATGGTGGGGGAGGATGCCGGTCAGACCTGGCAGACCCAAACATATTGTGAGGGTTTGCTGGGAACATCTGGCAGAGTCTCCTGTGAGACGGAGTTTTAACTCCCACCTCTGGGAGAACTTTGAACATGTTCCCAGGGAGATGGTGGACATTGAGTCTGAGTGGACCATGTTTCGTGCCTCTATTGTCGAGGCGGCTTACCAGAGCTGCGGCCGCAAGGTTGTCGGTGCCTGTCGTGGCGGCAACCTTCAAACCCGGTGAGGGATGCTGTCAGGCTGAATAAGGAGTCCTATTGGGCCTTTTTGGCCTGTGGGACCCCGGAAGCAGCTAGCAGGTACTGGCAGTCCAAGCGACATGCGGCTCGGGTGGTTGCTGAGGCAAAAACTTGGGCATGGGAGGAGTTCGGAGAGGCCATGGAGAATGACTTCCGCATGGCTTCGAGGCGATTCTGGTCCACCATCCGGCGTGTCAGGGGGGGAAAGCTGTACGCCACCAACACTGTTTATAGTGGAGTGGTGTGCTGCTGACCTCAACTCGGGATGTTGTGGGTCGGTAGGCAGAATACTTTGAAGACCTCCTCAATCCCACCGGCACGTCTTCCACTGAGGAAGCGGAGCCTGGGGACTCTGGGTCGGGCCCTCCAATCTCTGGTGCTGAGGTCACCGAGGTGGTTAAAAAGCTCCTCGGTGGCAGGGCCCCAGGGGTGGATGAGATTCGCCTGGAGTTCCTTAAGGCTCTGGATGTTGTAGGGTTGTGTTGGCTTACACGACTCTGCAATATTGCGTGGACATCGGGGATTCCCCTGGATCGGCAGACCGGGGTGGTGGTCCCCCTATTCAAAAAGGGGGACCGTAGAGTGTGTTCCAACTACAGGGAAATCACGCTCTTAAGCCTCCCTGGTAAGGTCTATTCAAGGGTTCTGGAGAGGAGGGTCCGTCGGATAGTCGAACCTCAGATTCAGGAGGAGCAGTGCGGTTTTCATCCTGGCCGTGGAACACTGGACCAGCTCTACACTCTCAGCAGGGTCCTGGAGGGTGCGTGGGAGTTTGCCCAACCGGTCTACATGTGCTTTGTGGACTTGGAGAAGGCGTTCGACCGCGTCCCTCGGGGAACCCTGTGGGGGGTACTCTGGGAGAATGGGGTACCGGGCCCTTTGATATGGGCTGTTAGGTCCCTGTATGATCGGTGTCAGAGCTTGGTCCGCATCGCCGGCAGTAAGTTTGGCTTGTTCCCGGTGAGAGTTGGACTCCGCCAAGGTTGCTCTTTGTCACCGATTCTGTTCATAACTTTTATGGACAGAATTTCTAGGCGCAGCCAAGGTGTTGAGGGGATCTGTTTTGGTGGCCTTAGGATTGCGTCTCTGCTTTTTGCAGATGATGTGGTCTTATTGGCTTCATCAGATCGTGATCTACAGCTTTCGCTGGAGCGGTTCGCAGCCGAATGCGATGCGGCCGGGATGAAGATCA
Organism: Nematolebias whitei; assembly: GCF_014905685.2. Taxonomy (NCBI): domain Eukaryota; kingdom Metazoa; phylum Chordata; class Actinopteri; order Cyprinodontiformes; family Rivulidae; genus Nematolebias; species Nematolebias whitei. The sequence continues at coordinate 39,169,424 of NC_056510.1, read as the reverse complement.
GTTCCTCCAAATCCGAGGCCATGGTCTTGAGCCGGAAAAGGGTAGAGTGCCCTCTCCGGGTCAGGGAGGAGGTCCTGCCCCAAGTGGAGGAGTTCAAGTATCTTGGGGTCTTGTTCACGAAGGAGGGAAAAATGGAGCGTGAGATCGATAGGCGGATAGGTGCAGCGTCTGCAGTGAAGTGGGCGCTGTACAGGTCTGTCGTGGTGAAGAGAGAGCTGAGTCAAAAGGTGAAGCTCTCAATTCACCGATCGATCTACGTTCCTACCCTCATCTATGGTCACGAGCTTTGGGTTGTGACCGAAAGAATGAGATCTCGGATACAAGTGGCCAAAATGAGTTTTCTCTGCAGGGTGTCTGGGCTCTCCCTTAGAGATAGGGTGAGAACCTCGATCGTCCGGGAGGGACTCAGAGTAGAACCGCTGCTTCTCCACGTCGAGAGGAGCCAGTTGAGGTGGCTTGGGCCTCTGTTTAGGATGCCTTCTGGATGCCTCCCTGGTGAGGTGTTCCGGACACGTCCCACCGGAAGGAGGCCCAGAAGAAGACCCAGGACACGCTGGAGGGACTATGTTTATCGGCTGGCCTGGGAACGCCTCGGGATTCCCCCGGAAGAGCTGGCCCAAGTGGCTGGGGAGAGGGAAGTCTGGGCCTCCCTACTTAGGCTGCTACCCCCGCAACCCGACCCCGGATAAGCGGAAGAAAATGGATGGGAGTCTAACCCTAACCCTAACCCCAGACACTACTTTTGTTTTAACTGCATTTTTACTTTCGTTTATTGTTATTATTGTTTATTGTTATTGTCTGTACTTTATATGTTCTGTCTAGAACATGTCTTTCTTGTAAGAGTCCTCGTGGCTCAATGAGACTAACCTTTATAAATAAAAGTTGTATGAATGAAAAATAATATATTCACATATTTGTGAATATATGACAATGAATGTTAAAGACTTCTAACAATGATTATGATTTACCATGGCAGATATGATCAATGGTTATTGATAATTAGTGATCAGAACTCTCAATCAAGAACTCAAGTTCTCAGTTTGAACCCATTTGGGGCTCTTCTGTGTGACTCTAAATTGCTTTAGATGTCTGGGAGTGTGGATGGTTGTTTGTCTTTTTCTCTGTCCCTGTGATGGACTGGAGGCCTGTCCAGGCTGTCCCCTGTCTTCATTCAAAGGCAGTTGAGAAAGGCTCCAGCTCCCACCCCGACCCTGACTTGGAACATGGGAGACTTTCAGCTTTTCCCTCTTCAGGGGTCACCATAGCGAGTTATCCTCCTCCATTTCACTCTGTCCTCTGCATCCTCTGTTCTCACCTCAACTACCTCCATGTCCTTTCTATCTGCATCCATATACTTTCTCTGTCTATTTCCTGGCAGCTTAATTTCTAAAATCCTTCTACCAATATATCCACTGTCCTTCCTCTGGTCCAAACCATCTCAGTATGACCTCTCTTTATCACCCACTTCTTCAACCTGTGCTGTACCTCTGATAATATAATACCTAAATGACATTGTGATCTGTGGTGAGAGCAGGGAACAGGTGGAAGATAACAGAGAGGTGGAGGTATACGCGTGAAAGAAGTGGAACGAAAGTGTAGGGATGGCACCATCTAGTGGGCCTTCCCCTGTCTGTTCTCTCTTGTGTCTCTGTATTGATTATCTGATTATCATCACCAGTGTCATGTCCTGTTTGTGTATTTAAAGTCTGTCTGTGAGTCCTGTCAGTGTCAGTTCGTCGTTGGGTATTGCCTGTCCTGTCCTGCTTGTCTGATCCTGTTTAATCCTGAATCTGATTTGTAAGTTTTGCTGCCATGTCAGCCTTTTCATTTATTGTTATTAAAATTATTTTATTTTACACCTGTCTCCTGAGTCCTGCCTGCACAACTGGGTTCTCCTGTCCTGATCTGCCTTGAAACCCTGACAGTACAAACCAACCAAAACCTGAACCTAGCAAGCAGGCTCATTCAGACTCTGCTCACCTGTTTTTGCCCGAGCCTGTCCAGATGGAGGGAGCTGCGATCCGGTGCGGTGCCTTTTGGACTAGACCCGTCCTGGGACTGAGAAGTCACGGCCAGGTGGTTGAAATTCTGCCTTCGCCTCTCCTACTGCAGGAGGAGAGATGAAGATATCAGTTCCAGAGGAACTACACAGCACCCAGGTCCAGTCCCTCCTACTCACCAGTCTGCTCTGGGTGGACCTCTGGGGAGGACGCCGAGTCAGAGGACAAACTCTGGTTCGCCCCGGTACATCACCCACATCGCCGCCGGAAGGGAAAGAGAAGACGCAACCGGATCCGGTCCGCTGCTCTTCCGCCCACATCACCTGAATGTCCAGCTCCTCGCACTCGGCCCGGCGAGGCTGAGTTTTTTGGTTCCGTCTCCTCCTGGTCCCAGCCTCCAGCCTGTTCTCTTCAACCAGAACCTGCAAAACCGGGGAGAATTTCGCGCGCGCGCGCGGGGGGGGGGGGGGGGTGTCTTTCCCCCGTTCGTCTGTGGGGGGGATGAAGGGGGGCCAGACCGGGGAGCGTGTTGGGCAATCGCTTCCTGCTCCTATTGAGGATGACCAGATCCCTGAGCTGTCTTCTGTAGAGGACCGGGTGGCTGATCCTCATCAGAGGCTCTATAGTGATTCTCAGAATCACTCCAAGAGACAGAGTTAAAAATAGAAGACTCCTGGTGGACCAACTCCTAGAGATCTTCATCTCACAGCCTGACCTGCTCAGCACATCGGTTCATCAGGTGATCTTTCAATTTGCCATGAAACTAAAAGCTGAAGTCGATCCTATTTTTGTCTCGTCACACACTGAAGAACCTGCAGCCAGCCCAGAACCTGCAGTGGTATCAGAACCTGCAGTGGTACCAGAACCTGAAGCAGTAAGCCCAGAACCTGCAGTGGTACCAGAACCTGCAGCAGCCAGCCCAGAACCTGCAGCAGCCAGCCCAGAAAATGCAGTGGTACCAGAACCTGCAGCAGCCAGCCCAGAAAATGCAGTGGTACCAGAACCTGTAGCAGCCAGCCCAGAACTTGCAAGTAGTCCAAAACCTGCAGCCCGACCAGAGTCTGCATGTTGTCCAGAACCTGTAGCAGCCAGCCCAGAACCTGCTGCAGTAGCCAGACCACACCCTGCGAAAGAGTCCACACCTCAGCCTGAGGGTCCTACGTCCGCTGAAGGGTCCACACCTCAGCCCGAGGATCCTGCGTCCGCCGAAGGGTCCACACCTCAGCCCGAGGGTCCTGCGTCCACCGAAGGGTCCACACCTCAGCCTGAGGGTCCTGTGTCCGCTGAAGGGTCCACACCTCAGCCCGAGGGTCCTGCGTCCGCTGAAGGGTCCACACCTCAGCCCGTGGGTCCTGCATCCGCTGAAGGGTCCACACCTCAGCCCGAGGGTCCTGCATCTGCTGA
>NC_056510.1:39136706-39166010 GCF_014905685.2 Nematolebias whitei | reverse complement strand
TCCGCTGAAGGGTCCACACCTCAGCCCGAGGGTCCTGCATCTGCTGAAGGGTCTACACCTCAGCCCGAGGGTCCTGTGTCCCCTGTTGGTCCTGCTGAAGAGGATCCTGGCCAGCCTGTGACCTTCGGCTCACGTCTCATGTCTCGAGGGGGTCCTGTAGGACGCCCCTCACGTCACAAAGACTGTAGCAACAGATGTCTCCCACGCCGTCCACCTGAACATTGGTCCTGTGCTGGATGGCCTCCACTCCGCCCACCTGAACTTTGGCCTCGTGTTGGACGGCCTCCCGGCCGCCCACCTGACCTGCTATGGCCCGTCGGACGGCCTCCTGGCCACCCACCTGAACTTTGGCCTCATGTGCGACGGCCTCCTGGCCGCCCCCCTGACCTGCTCTGGCTCGTCGGACGGCCTCCTGGCTGCCCATCTGACCTGCTCTGAGCCAATGGATGGTCTCCCGGCCGTCTGGACATTTTGTACTTCCCTACTTGGTTTAGTCCCCAGGCCTTGTCCTGTCGGTTTTGTTTTGGTCCTTGTGTGTCTTTGTTCGGACCCGCCACCCTTGCAGTTCCTCCTTCCGCCCACCCAAGTGGGAGGGGGTTTCTTGGGGACGCCAGGGGGCGTCCTTGGGGGGGGGGGGGGGGGGGTTACTGTAGGGATGGCGCCATCTAGTGGGCCTTCCCCTGTCTGTTCTCCCTTGTGTCTCTGTATTGATTATCTGATTATCATCACCTGTCATGTCCTGTTTGTGTATTTAAAGTCTGTCTGTGAGTCCTGTCAGTGTCGGTTCGTTGTTGGGTATTGCCTGTCCTGTCCTACTTGTCTGATCCTGTTTAGTCCTGAATCTGATTTGTAAGTTTTGCTGCCATGTCAGCCTTTTAATTTATTGTTATTAAAAGTATTTTATTTTACGCCTGTCTCCTGAGTCCTGCCTGCGCAACGGGGTTATCCTGTCCTGATCTACCTTGAAACCCTGATAGAAAGTCTGCTGTAGAAAGACGGAGTACATGTGTGTGAATTAGAGGGAGGCAGGTGGAACAGTGAGGCTACAAGGAGCAGAGGTCACAAAGGTGCAGGACTTCAAGTACTTGGGGTCCACTGTCCAGGAAAATGGGGAATGTGCTAAAGAGGTCTAAAAGGGAGTCCAGGCAGGATGGAGTGGATGGAGACAGTTTTGTGATTTGACAAAAGCATGGCAGCAAAGGTCAAAGGAAAAATTTACAAGACAGTGGTGAGACTAGCTATGTTGTATGGTCTGGAGACGGTGGCATTGACAAAAAGACTGGAGAAAGAACTGGAAGTAGCAGAAATGAAGATGTTGAAGTTCTCCTTAGGTGTGAAAAGGATGGATAAGTTTAAGAATGAGATCCTCAGGTACAGCACAGGTTGAACAACTGGAAGATAAAGTTAGTGAGGCCAGACTGAGATGGTTTGGACATGTCCAGGGGAGGGACAGTCGGTATATTGGTAAAATTATGTTAGAAATACAGCTGCCAGGAAAAAGAAAAAGAGGAAAAGCAAAGAAGAGATATATGGTAGCTCTCTCTTGTAAATGAGTCCTCACGGCTCAATGAGACTAACCTGTTTAAATAATGGTTGAATGAATGAATGTAACAAAAACGGTTAAATCATGTCATCTGGACCAGTTTCTTTAAGTGAGAAACATTTTGTCCCCCATCCGGAAGTCTTCGTTAGTCTGTGGCCTGCCAACCAGATCTGTCCCATAGGTAGCCTTCTTTGCTGTGTTTCAAGCCAACTTCCTGTTGGAATCTCAGAAGTAGGTTTTTTAACACACAAACATGGTACACACATCCAAAACAATCAATCATCATATATACAGCATTGCACATGATGATTGATTGTATTGATCACCACCTGGTAGTGAGCTGGGTCAGATGGTGGGGGAAGATGTCGGACAGACCTGAGAGACCCACATATGTAGTGAGGGTTTGCTAGAAACACCTGGCAGAAGAACCTGTCAAAAAGATCTTCAACTCACACCTCCGGGAGAGTTTTAACCGCATCCCAGCTGGGGTACATTGAGTCCGAGTGGGCCATGTTCTGCACCTCAATTGTTGAAGTAGCGGCCTTGAGCTGTGGACGCAAGGTTGCGTCTCACGGTGGCCATCCTAGAACTTGATGGTGGATACCCCGGGTTAGTGAGGTTATCAAGCTGAAGAAGAAATCCTATCAGTCCTTGTTAGCAGGTGGGACTCCAGAGGCAGCTGAGGAGTACCAGAGGACCAAGTGGTCCGCAACCTTGGCTGTTGCTGAGACAAAAGCTTGGATGTGGGAGGAGTTCGGTGAGGCCTTGGATAGACTCTTGGTTGACTCAGATGAGATTCAACTGGCTGAGGAGGGAAAAGCAGTACTTTACTAACACTGTTTTCAGTGGAAGTAGGGTGCTTCAACCAGTGATGTCATCAGGAGGTGGAAAGAATACTTCTCAAACTTGCTTAATCCCACTGGCACGTCTTCACTGGAGGAAGCGGAGTTGGGGGACTTTGGGTTTGGTCTATCCATAGTAGTGGCTGAGCTCGCCAAGGTAGTTAAAAAGCTCAGCAGTGGCTGGCCTCTGGTGGTGGATGAGATTCACCCTGATTTCCTTAACGCTCTGGATGTTGTGGGGCTGTCTTGATACACACACCTTTGCAACATCATGTGGACATAGGGGACAGTGCCACTGGATTGGCAGACTGGGGTGGTAGTTTCCCTTTTCAAAAAAGGGGACTGTAGGGAGTGCTCCAATTATAGGGGCATAACTTTCCTTAGCTTCCCTGGTAAGGTCTATTCAGGGGTACTGGATAAGTGTAATGAATGATACCTGTCTGATATTATCCATAATTTAAACGGATTCTTTCATTTTTCTGGACTGAGTACTCTCGTGCCTTGAATGATTAAATGTGGACGGAAACGTGTTTAAATTTCTGACTCACCAACAACAGTGAGCCGTTTAATTAAAAACGATTTAAAACACATCACACATTTACATTAATTGGCAGATTGATTACAATTAACACAGCTTAATTAATGAGCTTTACAATGAGAAATCATACGGCCATGATTTCTTACTTGCAACTGAAATACAACAGACATTTCTGAAAATATCTGGATTAATTACTGGCAGATAGAAGAGTTTTAAAGATGGGAAAATGAAGTTTAAATGGAGAGAGATGGGTGAGGGAATGTGTCTGTTATAACCAGAAACAACACGCTCCGTTAGACGCAGCTTAACCCACGGTACACTTCGCAGTTGAAGATCGACTCTTTACCTTTGCAGACGATAGTTTCGGCCTCGGTGTAGAGTTGCCTTTCAACGCTTTTCAGCGTCTCCGTAAGGACAGCTGTGACCTCAGGAGTCGTGAGAGTACTTCGTTCAACAGCACGCCCACCTCCCAGGTGGACTCACATGAGCTGTGAGCCCGTCAGAGTTCCACTCAGATGTGGAAGATTCCATAATCCCCACGAGACTCGAAAGAACTCCCAACTAACTCCAGCACTTCAGAACTTTCGTTCGGTTCTGCTCTCAGAACTTTGGTTCATGTCTGGAACGTTGTTCTTCTTGGAACTCTTGTTCTGCTCTGGAACTTGTTCTGCTTGGAACTAGGAAGTGTCGACCCTTTTAAAGAGGTCACTTCCGGTTCCTTCGGGGAACTTCCTGATTGGTTGAACGAACCAACCGGGGTGTGGTTTTAGTGACGTCAGAGGTTATTACAAGCCAAGGAGACAGAGTAAATTGTTTTAAGAACAGACAGAAAGATGTTTTGAAGAAACAGAGACATTTAGGAGCCAGTCTTCCTTCTATCTGTCTGAGAGAGTTAAACATGACATTTCGTTCCGATAAACATGTTTTTGACCGTTCCTTCACTTTTGACCGACATCACAACTTGCTCATTTCAGACAGAAGATCAAAAAAATGCATAATTACTTGTAACAGGCATTTTAACTTGATTTCTACTTTGAATGAGGATTAAAAATCATTTATATTGTTTCACAGTTGATTTAAAGTGAGTATCCAAAAAAGTTCAATCTGGTCCTCTGGACATTCAAAAAAACAAACAAAAAAAAACAAAGCAAAAAAATCTAGAAACGTTTCGTCTCTCATCCAAGAGACTTCCTCAGTCTGAGGTGCTGTTTTCAGCTCAGTCTCTTAAATAGCACATTCTTAGAGTGGATCAACCAGTTTGCTGCTGACAACCAAAACCAGCTGATCACATGCTCAAGAAGGACCATCAGCCTAACAATGGGTCATTAGCACACTGATGGCTGTTTACTACTCACAGAGGGCTGAGTGATACTAGCAATCACAGCATTGTAAGAGGGGGACAGTTGAACCCGGAGGCCTCCACCCCTGTTTAATGATGGACGGTTTCTTTTCACAAAGATGGCCTCCTTTACTCCTCTCTCAAACCATCGTTCCTCTCTGTCCAGGATGTGAACATCTTCATCCTTGAAAGAGTGACCGCTGGCCTGGAGATGAGTGTAGACCGCAGAATCCTGGCCTGATGATGTTGATCTTCTGTGCTGGGCCATCCTTTTGGCCAGTGGCTGTTTAGTTTCCCCGATGTAAGACTGATCACAGCCCTCCTGACACTGAACAGCATACACAACATTACTCTGTTTGTGCCGGGGGACTGGATCTTTGGGATGAACCAGTTTTTGCCGTAATGTATTTTGGGGTTTAAAAGCCACTGGGACGTTATGTTTAGAAAATAAACGTCTCAGTTTCTCTGATACCCCCTCAACATACGGAATGACCACTGGTCTGGGTCTGGGTTCCTCCTTTTCACCTGATGGCTGACTGGAGTCCTGTTTGGGTTTCTTCTCTGCTTTCAGGAAGGCCCAGTTAGGATATCCACATTGCTCTAGAGGTCCTTCTTGAGCATGTGATCAGCTGGTTTTGGTTGTCAGCAGCAAACTGGTTGATCCACTCTAAGAAGGTGCTATTTAAGAGACTGAGCTGAAAACAGCACCTCAGACTGAGGAAGTCTCTTGGATGAGAGACGAAACGTTTCTAGATTTTTTTGCTTTGTTTTTTTTTTTTTTTTTGAATGTCCAGAGGACCAGATTGAACTTTTTTGGATTTTTCTACCTGGATTATTGAGCATGCATCAGGATATTTAAAGTGAGTAGTTCACTTCAACATTTAAAATGGTTTGAACCAAACACACTTTTGATTATCAAGACATTTGTAAAATAGTAATGATAATATGAGAGAGTGTTCTTTCAATTGACCAGTGCAGGACACACTTAGAAAGTCTCTGGATGAGCTTAATCTGTGTTTCTGGACTCAAATCAATGAAATAACAGTTCCTGTCCCAGGAAGGCCCTCAGGGTCAGGTTTTGGACCTGAGGTTTAGTTCACTACATAAGCAAGTCCGATCGATGATCAAATCGCAGATGCAGGATCTGGATCAGCTCTTTACCCTCACTAGAGTCCTCGAGGGGTCATAGGGGTTTGCCCATCCAGTCTACATGCCTTTTATGAACTTGGAGAAGGCTTTCGACCATGTTCCTCGAGGTAAACTGGGAGGGGTGCTGCTTGAGTATGGGATTGGGGGCCCATTGCTACATGCTATTCTGTCCCTATGCAAGAGTTTGGTTTGCTTTGTTGGTAGTACGTCAGACCCCTTGAGGGTGGGAGTTGATCTCTGCCAGGGCTGCCCATTGTCACCAGTTCTGTTCATAACTTTTATTGACAGAATTTCTCAGTGCAGCCAGGGAGCAGAGGGATTCCAGTTTGGTCCCCTCAGGATTCCATCTCTGCTCTTTGCAGATTATGTGGTCATTTTGGCATCATCGTGCCATGATCTTCAGCTAACACTGGAGCGGTTCACAGTCGAATGTGAAGTGGCTAGGATAAGAATCAGCATCTCCAAATCCAAGACCATGGTCCTCAGTTGGAAAAGGGTGGATTGCTTTCATGTCTAGGGTGAGGTTCTGCCTTAAGTAGAGGAGTTCAAGTATCTCAAGGTTTGGTTCATGAGTGAGGGAAGAATGGTGCGTGAGATTTACAGATGGATTGGTGCCGCATCTGCAGTATTGCGTACTCTGTGCCAGTCCATCGTGGTAAAGAAGGATCTGAGCTATAAGGCAAAGCTCTCTGTTTACCAGTCTGTTTATGTACCAACCTTCACCTATGGCAACGAACTTTGGGTAATGATCGAAAGAATAAGGCAGTGGATACAGGTGGTTGAAATGAGATTCCTTTGCAGCATAGCTGAACTCTCCCTTAGAGATAGGTGAGAAGTTCAGTCATCTGGGATAGCTTTTGGAGTAGAACCACTGCTCCTCCACATCGAGAGGAGCCATTTGAAGTGGTTTGGGCATCTGGTAAGGATGCTTCCTGCGCACCTCCTTGCAGAGGTACTTTGGGCATGTCCGACTGGGAGGAGACCCCAGGGAAGTCCCAGGGCATTCTGGAGATACTACATCTTTCGGTTGGCCTGGGGACGCCTTGGGGTCCTCCCAGAATAGCTGGAAGAGGTGGCTGTGGAAAGAGATGTCTGGGCCTCCCTGCTCAAGCTGCTGCCCCTGTGACCCGACTTCAAAACAAGCTGAAGATAATGCATGAGTGGATGGAGGTAGTTGGAGTGAGGACAGATTAAACAGAGGACAGAGTGAGATGGAGGAGGATTACTCAATGTGACGACCACTGAAGAGGGAAAAGCTGAAAGAAAAATAAGATCAATCCTGACAGCTTCATGCTGTTTACTTTGTGTGCATGTCAAAGAGAAGATGTCAAGTGTGTGTCTGTTTTATAATATTCTTTCTAATTGATCTTCTCTTCATACTGCTAAATCTCCTGATTATCAGATCAATGTGAAACAAAATGCACCATAAGATGAAATGTAATCCACAGTGCTGAGACAAATTTATCCATTTATCAATTTTCTTTATGAGCTTTTCCATGCAGGGTTGGGGGAGCTGGTGTTAAGCTCCAGCACCAGGCGGGGGTACACCCTGAACAGGCCGCAAGTTCATCTTAAGGCCTGAGACAAATTATCATTAGCAAAATTAGCTGCTATATTTTCATTTCATCATCAGGTCCTTCAGAGGTTTTATAAAGAAGATCTTTGGAGCAAATGCTACAGATATTAGCGTCCTCACTTACCAGCAGTAGAAAAACACTTCTGGAAAATGTCAGGACTGCAGTGTCTGTGTGAGAACGGTTCTGCAAATATATAACTTAATCATGGCATAAACTCAGTAAACTCTATAATCAAATCATAAAACGCTCCTCAGATACTGATACACTGATACTGATATTGATACACGGAAACAGAAAGCAAACAAAACATAAGGAAAAACTACAAAACAAACACCAAAACCAGTACAGTACAATTTTATGCAGTTCAATACAATATGATGCAATGTTATGTGATGCAAGACAATTTGATACGATACAGTATTTACTATTCTATATGATACAACCCAATGTCATCATATTTTGTACAATACGATACATTGCAATACAACATAATAAAATATAAAATGTTACAATATGATGCAATGATAAAATTTGATACATTGGATTATGATGGTATTTGGTACATTAATTCCATTCAATTCAGTTTATTTATATAGCCCCAAATCACAACAGAAGTTGTCTCAGGGCACTGTGCAAAACCATTCACATACATAGAAAAGCCAATTAGCAAAGTTCTCTATCTAAGGAAGCCACCAGACTCGTTGAATCTTCACTTTGTTGCAGTCTCCCATCTGAGCAAGCACAGTGGCAACTGTGGAAAGGAAAAACTCCCTTTTAACAGGAAGAAAGCTTCAGCAGAACTACAAAACAGGTTGAGTAGAGTAAGTAAATACAGCAGCAGAGTGGAGAAATGTGGTCAGTTTGTCCTCGAGCAGTCTAAGCCTATAGCAGCATAACTAAGGGATAGCTCAGAAAACCCAAGGCAACTCTAACTATAGGATTTATCAAAACTAAAGTCTTAAGCCTAGTCTTAAAAGTAGACAGTGTGTCAGCCTCATGGACAGAAACTGGAAGTTGGTTCCACAAGAGAGGAGCCTGAAAAATGAAAGCTCTGCCTCCCATTCTGCTTTTGGAAACTCTAGGAACCACAAGTAAACTTGCAGTCTGCGAGCGAAGTGCTGTTAGGACAATGTACATTACAATACTTTCAACAGAATATTATACAATACTATACAATGTGATACAGTTTGCTACAATACAGTATAACATGACAAATACTATTCAATATAATATAATACGATACAATATTTTTTATTAGCCCCTCAGGGAGTTCTGTGTTTGACTCGGTGCTGTCCCAATACCTGCCTTGAAAAATATCCTGACATGACTAAGTCACTCTTCATAGGCTTCAGTTTGTGCTGCGTCCAGCTTTATCAAAGAAGCCATTCATCAGATATAAGAACTATAATCTTGTGAAGGGTCACTGGGGCCAGGAACCTCTCCCTTTCAATGGGGATCAAAACTGGTGCTTTGCCCTTCATATTAGCTGCTGTGATATAGTTTATGCTTCTGTCCTTCCTCCAGGGGGTTAGTAAATGCACCTTTTCTTGCACATTAAGACCATTAAAGCACATTGCTTTCTGCATCAATCACTGCCCAGTTTAAATGGGTTGTAAGTGTTTTTTGGTCAGTATGTGGCACCCAGCACTGTAGTGGATACACATTTTAATTTGCCTTGGCTTCTCATCAATGGTAAAAAGCATAGTATAAGTGAAACAGTTCACCTAGTCATTGTCATGTTTGTCCAATCTATTGTTAAAGTGCTGTATTTTTAGCACATTTGGCAGATGATGTGGCTGTGTGTGATATGTGACTTATTTTCTTGTCTCCTCCAGCTGGTGATGGAGTTCTGTGGTGCCGGCTCCATCACAGATCTGGTGAAGAATACCAAAGGTAACACACTGAAAGAGGACTGGATAGCTTACATCTCCAGAGAGATCCTCAGGGTAAGCTATTATTCACAGTTCCCACTGACATTTTTACCAGATTATGAGTTTTATTTTGTGTTGAAAGGTGCCAAAAATTGCAGAATTAGAATTGACGTTACTCTTTCCTGCACATAAATTGAAGACAATTAAACAGCTTACTCTTTATTTAGTTATGCACTAAGATACAGTATGTCATTTGCAAAGCAGTGAGTATATTATAGATATTTTTATTCTGTGATTTTCTGTAGGGATTAGCTCACCTGCATGCTCATCATGTCATCCACCGTGACATCAAGGGACAAAACGTGCTGCTGACTGAAAACGCAGAAGTCAAGTTGGGTATGAGCTATTACTTTTTCTGGATTGATTTAAAATGAAAGAACATGGCTGGACTGACAAGGTTAGATTACTAATGTTTTATAGAAAGGTTTTTCTTTCTGCAATTGCATGTTTGCACTAATACATACACATAAACCAAATGCTTCCCTTTTGACTACAATAAATGAAATTCATTCTAAATTATCCCCACATGTTTGAGAACTAAAGGTATGATCTTTTATTTAACTTTAGGGCTGGAAGATAGATGACCCCTTCTGTATTTCCTGCCTTCTTTCTTTCAAAACGTGAAGAGTTTGAATCACATTTTTCTGGTGCTTAAACAGTCTTTGCTAAATAGTTTTGAATGCAAGTTATGCAACATAAAATAACTCCTTTCAGTAACTGACCTATAGACATGAGAGAAGTTTATTACACACAAAGAAACTCTGCAAAGGAAACCATGTTGAGCCCCCTCTGATGGATTTCTGTTGTTTGTCTTCAGTGGATTTTGGTGTGAGTGCTCAGCTGGACCGGACAGTCGGTCGGAGGAACACCTTCATTGGAACACCATATTGGATGGCTCCGGAGGTTATAGCCTGTGATGAAAATCCTGATGCTACATATGACTACAGGGTAAGGATAGAGGCTCCGTTATGACTAAAAACAGTTGCTCAAAACCAGACGATACAAATCATTCTTAAACAGAGGTAGTCTAGACCAAGACACTGACCGTCGGTTTTTGTAATGGACAGAAAACATCTCTGAAATATGTTGATATCAAAATAAAGCAATTGAATATAATTATTTATTTATTGTTTATACCCATAGGCAGAAATTAGGGGACCCAATGTTCTGTTAATAAAAAGTGGTATTTTAAGGGAAAATTCTTCAAAATTATTACAACAATCCAAACATTTTACCAGTTGTGAAGCATATTAGTTGAGCTTAATTTGTAAACTGGCTGATGCCGGAACAACAAATAGTGGGTGGTCCGGTGGGGGGGTGGTGGGGGTGGTGGTCGGTGGGTCCTCCCCAGAAAATTTTGAATAAAAGAGAAGCCATTTCCTGCATGTTGGTGTATTTTAACGTGTTGTTAAACATCTATGTTTATTTGTAAACATTTGATTAAATTGATTAAAAACAGATTTCTCTTGTAAATGAGTCCTCGAGGCTCAATGAGACTAACAACTTGTATAAATAAGGGTTGAATTGAAATTACCATTTTAGAGAGCAAGAAGAAAAGCCTGTGAATAGAGCAGCTCAAATTCTGTCTGATGACTTGACTTTTAGGGGCAGAGATTTGAGTTGCCGGATCCGAGCAAACAGTTGCTGGAACGCAGCTGGTCAGAATGAAGGCGTTCCCAGATCTTGTTTCGGCAGGATCTGCCTCAAATTAACCACTGGTTGTAATAAAAAAAATTTACTAAAATCAGTGTCAAAAACGTTTTTTTCTTGTCTTTTCCTCAGGAATCTCAAATTTTTAAAAGTTTAGATACTTGGTATACATGAAAGCAGCATTTTTGGACCATTGCTCAGACTTGCCTGCCAAAGTTCTAGTAATTTGTTAGTGCTAAAAGTATGTGTTTCTAATAAACCTCAGCTACTACCAACTGAAATCTGATCATCATATCTATAAAAATAAGATATGATTTGATAAGATGAATCACAATAGAATATGATATGATGCAATACAGTACAATATCATAGGATACAATAAGATATGATAAGATAAGCTATGATAAGCTCCAATATGATAACATATGCTACGATACAGTAAAAGATACAATAAGATAAGTTATGATACAATACACTAGGATAACCTACAATGTAGTACAATATGATACGATGCAGTGTGGTAAGATATGATACGTAAGATAAAATATGATACGATACAATAAGATAAGATAATATAAGATGCACCTTGGCCATGTCATTAGCAATTTTTGATGTTTTGGCTGGTTTTGCCAAAAATAGTGATGACCTTGTACTCTAATGAGTTTTGAGGTGCAGCTGCCCACCCTGATCTTCTGCTGTCTCTGTGATAGGAGGTCCAGTAGGTTTACCAACTGTCCATGCCCGAGTCCGTTCCCAGCAGCCTCCACTTTCAACAAAAATGTGTCTGCTGTATGTGTTTCTCTACTCAGTATGTGACAAAAAGGACAGAATTATAGACTTTTTTTTTTTGGTTTGCCAAGATTACAAAGCTGTGGCAGCCATCTTGAAATGTGGTGGCCAAAGGTTATCCATTGTAAATGTACATTCAATGATTACTTTCTGAGTGTTTCAATAAAATGTATCTACAGGTTCATGATATATTTGCTTTTTGACACGACTGGTCACCTTTCATGACAGGAAGTGATAATAAATGTATAACTGAAAGGAACAATCTGGGAGCTATGTGCACATGTACTTGACACGTCTCTGTTTTTGTCTTTCAGAGTGATCTGTGGTCCTGTGGAATCACAGCCATTGAGATGGCTGAAGGAGCTCCCCGTATGTACAAGATTAGCATAAAAAATTGCTTTGAGAATTTATGGAGATGTCAGATTGTGGGCTAATTAAAAAACTGTAAATAAATGAAGGAAAAGTTATGTTATGCATAGTCAGTAAATTCAATTTACCACTGATATGCAGAGTGCTGAATTTTTTTCTTGAATATGGAATTTTAGCTTCACACTTGGAGTTTTCTGTTTCTCTGATCAGTTTTTTGTCTCTTTCCCACAGCCCTGTGTGACATGCATCCAATGAGAGCTCTCTTCCTCATTCCCAGAAACCCTCCACCTCGACTGAAGTCCAAAAAATGGTGAGATAGCATCTTTTAGCTTTATATTTCCTCTTAAGTTTCTCTTGTAGCCAAAGTTTGATTGAACATCTTAACTCTTAAAATTGCATGCAACCATCCCAACAGGTCCAAAAAGTTTTTCAGTTTCATTGAGGGCTGCCTGGTGAAGAACTACACCCAGCGTCCTCCCACAGATCAGCTTCTGAAACACCCGTTCATCCGGGACCAGCCCAACGAGAGGCAGGTCCGCATCCAGCTCAAAGACCACATCGACAGAACCAAGAAAAAGAGGGGCGAGAAAGGTCAGTCCTCTGTTTTCAGACTGCAGATCATCTGAAGAAACGTTGTAAATCATGGCTGTTGTGTTTGTCCTTTTTCACACTTTTCTCACAGATGAGACCGAGTATGAATACAGTGGCAGCGAGGAAGAGGAAGAAGAGGCTTCTGAGCAAGAAGGAGAGCCAAGGTTCATATGCAGAAACTCCAGGGTTCCAGACCCCGCCCCCACTAAAAACAAATACTTTGAGTAAACTATCTTAATAAAACCAGAAAGCATATCCTTTATTTATATAGCAAAACAATGCATTTATGGCACATAGGAGGTCAAACTTTGATTCCCTGATGGGGAGTTACATTATTATTGACCAATGTCCCTCCAAATATTGTTCTTTTAAACCCCCCTCCCCACAATGCCAATGAAATTGGATGTAGTAGTGTAGCAGGTCTTTATGTGAATGGGGTAAACATGATCAAAGCATGTCTACGGTGAGCAGAGCAGGGAGCCTATAGTTTACTTATGACAGGTCAAACACAGAGCTGATCATGTGTTCAAGTGTTTCACACGCACACTTTGGCTCAGATACAAAAAAAATCTTTATTTGGTTTTACTGCAATCAATAAACCTCTTCTGACTCCAAGTTTAGAGCATGAAAGGATATGATGACTGTTCACGTTGCCTAATTAAATCTGACAGGATGAACGTTTTAGTGAATTTGCCCCTTAATGAGGATTTGCACAGCAGGACAGAATTTAAAATGAAAATTAAAAAATTTAACATTTAAAATGATTTTGTTTAAATGGTTTTAAAGCACAAAAGCAGTTTTACTGTTTTATTTTTCTTAGGTGTGAATAACTGCACAAGTTAAAGAAGCAGAAAAATGTTCCTGAACTTAAAAAATGAACCGGTCTTGTGTCGACACAAAACAACATAAACTGGACCTGTAGACACTTTGAGTACTAATTGTGGCTCAGACACATCTTAATTTGATCCTACAAAATGTCAAAAACAAAGTTTGACTAGATTAAAATCATATTGTTGCACCAACAATATGATTTCCACAATTAGCTGTAGTCAGTTTCAAAGACTGGATTGAAAATTTGTTAGAAAGCAGATACTGAATAATTTTTGTGAAACTTATAGAAAGCCTGGAACACAAATGGTCTAAACTATTAGAAATTTAAATAAAGACACATGACTTCTTGTAGAAAAATATAATATTATTATCACACAGTATTGTGCAAATGTAGCTCAATTTTCACCGGTTAGCAGTGTTACTCAACCTTTTAATTATTCCTGCTTTTAGAACATAAAATGGCAATAAATGGACTGTACTTATATAACACCTTTTTATCATATCAAGATATTCAAAGCTCTTTACAACAATCTGTGCCTCATTTACCCATTCATACAGAACTCTACTAGAGATCTACTACGACTAATCAGAGCTTTATCACATTCATACACCGATGGGACACACATCTGAGACAATGAGGGGTACAATGTCTTGCCCAAGGACACTTCAGCATGTGACCACTGGTGAAATCAAACCCACAACTCTCCCATTGGAGGACGACTGCTCTAACCACTCAGCTACAGTTGCCCCTAATAATAGGAATAGTTTCCTAAAGTAGCAAAGAAAACCACAAACTTTACAACTTGCACATTTCTTTGATACAGACTTTGTTGTTGTCCTCATTATGTAGCTCCATAGTCAACGTGCCAGGCGAGTCAACTCTGCGACGGGACTTCATTCGGCTGCAGCAGGAGAACAAGGAGCGCTCCGAGGCCCTGCGCCGCCAGCAGCTCCTCCAGGAGCAGCAGCTCCGTGAACAGGAGGAGTACAAGCGGCAGCTGCTGGCTGAGAGGCAGAAACGAATCGAGCAGCAGAAAGAGCAGAGGAGGCGGCTGGAGGAGGTGAGCACAAATCCTCAAACATGTGGTTACATAGTACTGTGAGAGACACAGTTGACAATATATTACTGCGCATGCAGCTTCTGTTTTTATGGAGTATCTGCTTTAAAAACCTGAACACTGAAATGAAAAATGCAGCTAATTACTTTCTCTAGATGACAGAGAAACCACCTGTCAGACTTAACCTTTAAATCTCATTTAAAGGTCCAATTTAAAGAAAGTGAATGAAAGAAAGTACTATGTGTCATCACTGTATGTTTCGATACAATCATGAAATTTACGCTTTGCATTTAACCCATCACACGTGAGATACACCCAACTGGAGCAGCAGGCAGCTATGTAAGCATCCGGGAGCAGTTAGGGATTAGGTGTTTTGCTCAAGGACATATGTGTGTGGGTATGGTAGGGAGTTGAACCTGCAACTTTCTGATCCCAAGTCAGCTGCCCTACCACTGCACCACAGCCACCCCTAAAAGCTGCACTTTAAAAGTTAATACAATACTGTACCTACGATACGATACCTGCGATACGATGCCTACGATACGATACCTGCGATACGATGCCTGCGATACGATGCCTGCGATACAATGCCTGCGATATGATGCCTACGGTATGATACCTACGATACCTGCGATGCGATACGATACCTGCGATGCGTTGCCTGCGATGCGTTACCTGCGATGCGATACCTGCGATATGATACCTGCGATGTGATACCTGCGATATGATACCTGCGATACGATGCCTACGATATGATACCTGCGATACCTGTGATGCGATACGATACCTGCGATGCGTTACCTGCGATATGATACCTGCGATGTGATACCTGCGATATGATACCTGCGATACGATGCATGTGATACGATGCCTGCGATATGATACCTACTATACCTACTGGTTGACCCACTATGTCAGTGATCCTCACTATTTTTTTCAAAAGAGCCATATTAACAGATCAAAGTCAAGGGGAGAGCTGCAATATCACCCCCAAGTCACTCAAATAAAATAAAAAAATTAAACATCCCACCTATGAACAAAAAGAAACACAGCCAGCACATGATCTGTTTAAACAAAATATATCTGAGATGAGCGGAAGCTGTGGTGCGTGTCCTTGACTTTCTTCATGCTGTATTTGTAATTTGTTGTTGCAACCACAGTGAGACATTCAAGATGGGCATGGGTCAGTGGGTTTCTCTGTTTTGCTTGATAGTGTTCATGGTTGAAAATGTTGACTCCCAGGTGTAAACATTCAGCTTTTAGCCGTTACCCCAATCCCATGAAGAAAACACAAGTTAACAATGAACACCAAAGTCCATGCTCAACAATGAATATATGTAATATGTGTACGGATGAAGATGCCCCCAACACATTTCTGCCTGCCCCCTCATGTAATCATGCCTAGAACCGGCCCTGTAAGATGCTCCTCCTTCCTTCACCGCAGATGATAACAGGTGCGGAGCCGGAGACCCATGCGGCCGGTAGCTGATCCATCTGAGATTAACAGGACTTTTGTTTTTACATCTTTTTACCAGCAGTCAGTGGACGTGCACGGCCGATGATGATCAGCTTAACAGGACTTTTTAAATTTTTTTTATCTCTACTAGCCGGTCGGACCTGCCTCCTCCTCAACAAGTAGATTAGCACAATATTATTTGTAAAACTGCATCAAAGAAGCCCGAGCCGACATGCGCAATTATTGCACAATGTGCCAGCACGTTTTAAAAATGTACTGGCTGTGCTGGCGTATTGTTGTAACCTGTCACGAGAGCCACCAATAAAGCATGGTGAGCCGCATGTGGCTCGGGAGCCGCGCGATGAGTATCCCTGCAATATTAGGTCTTATTTCTAAGACTGAGTTTGTTGCAGCTCCTCGGACTGATGAAGTCTTTTGGATGAAAGGTGAAACGTTTCAACAAAAAGAAACTGTCCAGAGGACCTGACTTTACTTTGTTGGATTTTTCTAACTGGATTATTGAGCATGAACCTTGATAATATACCTTATTTTTTCCATTTGGATATGCAAATCTTAACATTAATATAGCAAATAATCCTGGTGTTTGTTGTTTATTCTAAATCATGCAACTCTATGTTGGAATCATCTGTTTTGTCCAACTCTGAAATCTAAAACTTTGTTTATCAGACATTCAACATTTCTGTAAATTTGACAAGATAAGGCCAGAGAGTCTTTCACATTTTCCTCCAAAAATTATTTAAATGTTACAGTAAATACATATTGGACTCCTACAGGTCAAATCAGAGTTACATTTGACAGTGCCACTTGTGCTCCACCGCAGCAACAACGCCGTGAGCGTGAGATGAGGAGGCAGCAGGAGCGCGAGCAGCGCCGCCGTGAGCAGGAGGAGAAGAGACGCATCGAGGAGATGGAGCGACGGCGCAAAGAGGAGGAGGAGCGCAGGAGAGCAGAGGAAGAGAAGAGGAGGGCCGATCGAGAGCAGGTACTGAAACAAATGGGGAGGGAGGTAAAGCTGGTTCATCTTTCTGAAAGTGATTCAGTAAGTGGGTGTGTCAGGAAAGATACAAACTAGTTGCAGTTGTAATGAATTGATAAATATTTCATTACCTGGGTCTTAGATACTGGTTGTTTAAGGATGCATATTTAAATATTCAAAATAAAGCATGAATCAGTCCTGTCCAACAGGCCTGCTGTAGTCTGATTTGTCAGCTTTAAGACACTATTCAATATCAACTCGCCTGGAAGATTAAATCCAAAATTATTTTCAT
This sequence comes from Nematolebias whitei, assembly GCF_014905685.2. NCBI lineage: Eukaryota > Metazoa > Chordata > Actinopteri > Cyprinodontiformes > Rivulidae > Nematolebias > Nematolebias whitei. Next base: position 39,149,058 of record NC_056510.1, on the reverse strand, counting down.
CCAAAAGTCTACAGAGTACAAAGCAAGTCAGTTTAAATTCATGTCCACTGTTGCGAATGAAGTGGGAAATTTTAAATACTCTCTCCGTTCATCAGCCTAAAAAATAAGCACGCCGCCCCAGTCATTAGAGGAAACTATGATTTCTAGTTTTTATATTGCTTCAAAGTATGGCTTCCTCAAATGACTGGAGTAGCCTTTGGGGTGGCCAAAGGTTAATCTATGCTAGTGAAGGCCACCATTGGCCACCCACTGGCTCCTCCACTGCACCTGGTGGTGGGTAAAATGTCTTCCTCTGCTTGTTGGGATCTGTCGCTCTGCGCTGCCTCGGACAAGCCAACAGAAAAACTAATAAAATGTTTTTATACAACTCTACCCACTTGATTTTCTTGCACCAAAAAACATTAAAGTTTACTTGTATTCCCAAAAACTACAAACACTCACTATTCAAATCCCTGTGACAGAGATATCAACATACTACTTGTTAAAAATATATAAAGACGTATATTCTATTATTATGGTGAAGTATTTTGAGTAAGACGTGATAAAAAATAACAAGTTCCATCAGTTTGGATCTTTCATGGTATTTTAGAGTTTGCTCCTATTTTTGTTATAACTCCTACAAATTGATCAAAAACTTACTCAGTCTGAATGTTGGGAGTTGCTGCTCAGGCTGGTTGTTTGACAGCTCACAGCAAACATGCTTTGTTAGGTAGGAGAACCTACTGCCTGTTTTTGTTTTATTACAGAAATAAACCTGGACGCTAGTGGCGGTCAGTTCGTCGACTCATGGGAACCTCGAATGTGAAGGACTTTTATTTGGAGTATAAATCCCTGGACCATGACCATAAAGTGCAGACAAGGCCTCTTCAAATGATAGTTCAGTCAGGAAAATGTTCTGTCAGGGTTGATCTTTGGCTTTTGGACACAGCTAATGTCAGCGGGATGGGTGTGTTTGATTGACAGGAGTATATTCGCCGTCAGCTGGAGGAGGAGCAGAGGCACCTGGAGCTCCTCCAGCAGCAGCTCCTCCATGAGCAGGCCATGCTGCTGGTGAGTTTGGCTTTTTCTTTCATCGCAGCAGTTAACTTTGTATTACTTTCTAACGACGTAAGAAGTTTTTATTTCTAGTTATTTTTTCATAGTCATGATAGTTCCATCTGTCATTCCAAGTGGATAAGTTTCATTCAGGGTTTCTTTATTATGCTCTCCTCCCATAATGTTTGATGTAGTTTACCTTCTGGTGAAACTGACTCAAGTTTTTGGGGTTACTGACTGGTTTTTAGAGGTCTACAGGGAGCCATTACCAGCTGAGGTTGAGTTAAATGAAGTGTTCTCAGGGTTTGCAGAAGAAGTCAGGATGTTTACTGGGCCCTCAGCGTATTAATGTCGTCACCAGGAAGCCAGTCATCCAGCAGGAAGAGAGGGCTTCCCTGGTTCTGTTCCTGCTCTAAAGTTGTACAATGTTCAACTGCTTTGTGTTTTTTATTTTGTGGGAGGTTTTGTTCCTCTGGGGAAGAATATGCTCACATTATAAAAGGATGTGAACACCTCCATCTTCAAAACAGGACCAAGTGATTATTTGTACTGTCTGGCTGCTACAAAGTCACCATTCATAGACTAGAAACAAGTTTTCTTTTCCTAATCATTTGCACGAACCAACATTTATTTATGATAAACAGCTGAACATGAAAAAAGAGACAATTTTTAACATTTTTAAAAATGCAATTAAGTTTGATTTTGGTTGTGATGAATCTTGGGAGTAGGTAATGAAGCCATTAAATCGTATCACGTGTCAGGTAACTTATAATAATGTGGATGATATCTGTAGCATGCATCATTCATTAGCACAAGAACAGACTGAAGAATAAAGCCTGATTCTGATTTTCTGGTTGGTATAAATGGAACCAGGTGTCTGAACACGCTGAACAGCCATTTAATGGAAGTGTTTGTGGAAGTGGACGCCACGTCCAGCCTCGTGCACTGACTGGTTTTGGTTCAACTCGATCCTCCCTGTACTCAGGAGTATAAATGGCGGGAGCTTGAGGAGCAGCGGCAGGCCCAGAAGCTCCAGAAGCAGCTGCAGCAGGAGCAGGCCTACCTGCTGTCACTCCAGCAGAACCAGAACCAGAACCAGAACCTGGACAGTAACAAAACAGCCCATCATCAAAGCACTAAACTCTCACAGGGACTCAAACCAGAAAGAGTAAAACCCCTGAAAACTGAATCGGATGCGCCGAAACAACCTCCCAGCACTGACTTTGAGAAAACACGAGCCAGTCCGGTTTCCAGTCTGGAAAAGCCCACAGAGCCCAAGCTTCCTGTAGCTGACCTCCACGGCCCAGCGTCTGACTGTGAGCCGGTCCGAGAGGTGAACCGTCTCTCTGACAGCTGTCGATCTTCTTTGCTTGTGTGAACTCACTGCTTTGGTCTGCGGGGCTCACGTGGTGATGGCTAACTGAATGGACTCGCTCTCCGTCCGACCACAATGTCTTAACCTTTCTATCATTTAACCACTTTACGCTGGACGGACAACAAAATGCTTCTATTGTGCTTATGTGTCTCTATGAAGTGTTTTTAACAATTAAATTTGAACTTCGGTCCAGTAATAAATTATTGGCCCATAACTTTTTCACAGAACACCACTTCAAAATGGCCCACGTGTTCAAACCATGTTTGAGTGATTGGCTGCACTTTCTGTTAACTATTCTGGGAATTAATTTAAAACATGAGCTACCCACGTGATGAAATAATATTCATTAACAAAAAGGCTAAACCCATTAGTATTATGTAGCCTCAAACATATTTTTTTGTTGTCCCACAAAGTAAAGAGGAGGAACTGGAATTACCCTCTGTCCATCCTTCCGTGCATGTTGTGAGCATGACAACTTGAAAAAATAGGCGAGGTACCGACTTCCCTTTTGGTGAGTGGCTGCATCTAGGTGGTAGAAAAGTCACTATTGAAAATTGGCTTGCTACGTCAAAATCCAAGATGGCTACCATCATATATTTATATATATGTAAACCATATCATATGAGGAAACTATGTTTTCTAGTTTTTATATTACATAAAAGTACAGTTTCCTCAAATGACTGGGATAGCCAAAGATGAATTTATAGTGAGCAAGGCTCTGCTGGCCACGCCCTGGATCTGCCGCTGCACCTCATGGTGGATGTCTCCCTCCACTCATCAGGACCTGCCACTCTGCACTGTCCTGGACAAGAAAAATAAATCTCTGTTCTTCTCCACGGTGTAAACTACCGGCTTGAATACCTTGCACCAAAAACATTTAGGTTTACTTGCATTCCCTGTTCAGTTCTAGTCCAGAAAAACACTCGTGTTGAAAACTACAAACATTCACTGTTCACACGGCTCATCGTCGTACTGCTTGTTCTGCACCTACAGTGTAGCTAGTTCCTATCTGACTAATGACCAAAACTTCCCATTCATGGTACTGGTTGTTGTTTACACAAAGATGTGTTTGTTAGGTATTAAAACACTAAATCATTATAATAAAGGTGGTCGATCGACTGTAGATCAATAAACTGTGGCGATTATTGTGACTCACACAATGGCACAAACAGCAGACCAAATTTGATCCCATCCGTTAAATTTTCAGACAAAAAAGACACGTTTCCTCCCATATAACCACACATTTTACTGGGAACCAGTGGAGAGAATCTCTGTCTTTGTCCTGACTTGTCTGCTTTCAGTAGATTTTCTCTTATCATTAAACAAGTGCATGACATCTTTGCTTGTAAACGGACTGTACTTATAAAGCGCCTTTCTATCTAATCAAGATACTCAAAGTGCTTTACACTACATGTATGGGTCTATTGTACTTTCAGACAAAAAGTGGGAGTAATTTGTCACAAATAACACGTCTGTCCTTGATGAGATGTCCTTCTGATGTGCTTGTGGTGTTGATAGTACAGATGTTTGTCTCTGTGGGAGAAAACTAACAAGTCGTACCATCTGGTGGCTTCTGTCCTCACTGGCTCGCGCTGACTTCAACTCCTGCAGTGAATAGAAAGCTTCTGTCTGCGTTTGTTCCCTCAGGCTGATGAGCGATATCGGAAGAACATCCAGGGTTCTCCTCAGGCCGCTCAGACCAAACCCCAGCAGCCTCCAGTGCCGCCGCGCTCCGAGTCCTCACACCCCAATGGGAACTCGGCATCGGAGGCGCCCGCCATGCACCGGCCTGTCGAACCACAGGTAACAACTCCTTAAAGAAACTGGTCCAGATGACATGATTTAACCTTTTATTGTTATCTACCTGGATGATTGAGCACACAAACCACGTAACAACTTCTTCTTAGCTCTTCCTCATTCTTTAGCTCATGCTCGAGTCTAAAACTATAAAAACAGCTTGCATGCAGTCACTGCAGTTTCTTTCTGTCAACAAACTTTATGGTCTTTACGGTGTTTTAAAGGTTTTACAGGAGATGCTGAAAATAATTATAACTCTGCTCAGTTTAAAGCAGGTTCTGCGTAAATCTGTGAAGCTTTCTGTCCACAGTGCATTGTGTTTTGTGTATCTCAGTAGAAATGTTATTTTTATTGGTGGGATGAAACTACCGTACTTTCTGGTGTATAAGCCGCTACTTTTTTCATGCTTTGAACCCCACGACTTATACACCGGCGCAGCTTATATATGTACAAAATTGTTTATTTGTTTATTTTTCAAATTGTTTAATTTAGTGTGCTCTATAGACCAGCAATTATAGTATATGTTAATTTACAAAAGTACAAACACTGTGATAAAGTACAGCAAGCTTTTGTTATATAAAAAAAAGAATAAAGACCTGAAGCTAATAAAAGCTTTCAGCTGTACAAGTAAATAAAGACAGTGGTCATTTATGAGGAAATCAAAGTTAAATTAACCAACAGCCTCATGGATTTTCTTCTGTTTTATTTAAGACATGAAATTGTATATCTTAATAATTTATTTGTCTTTGGCTTTGCTTCTTGTTTTACTCATTTTCATAAAAAAAGAGCTGAAGTGGCTCTTCATAATTCTACAAAGTGCATTTTTTTCATGCAAAATCATATGTTGCATCATATATTTTATTTATTAATGCTAATAAAAATATGTAGTGTATCATATTTATCATATTAATATTGGTAATACTTAATATGCTACAGTCTAACAACCATAAACTGTTTCATCCCACTTTCGAGGGTCAGGCAGGTGTGTATAAATTAAATGTCTTGATCTATCTGAAGAAGCAGCTCTGAGGTGAAAGACTGCCACAGACTGGAGGGTTTCTTAAGGAATAATATAAGATGGTGTGACTTTGAATAAAAACTGTTTTTTCTGTAAATCACTTGAAATGATTTCTACCTGATCTGTGAGACATCACCTCTTATCTACACGACATCTTGTGTATTCTCTTGTTTCTTCATAAAACTTGTTTTTTCAGGTGAGTATTTATTTTCTCAGAGCTGTAAAAGATTTATTCCTCTGATATGTTCATCTGCCCTTTATTTATTAATTATATTTTTACAGGTTTTGTCCCTTCTGTATTGCATCTTGTGTTGACCACAGTGTAGGCGCAGCTGAAAACCATTAAATCAAACGGATAATTTTCAGACTGAAACGTTTCTGACATTAAGGAACACATTGTTTGTGAAAAATGTTTTTCATCTATCAGATGACTTTAAATCAATTTTATTTTGTGGCTTTAAGAGCAAAATGTTTCCAATTATCTTTTCCCATAATTACCTTTCAACTCATCAAACTGAGCAAAAAACAAACAAATGTTTGTTATAATTTTTTATTTATGTTTTTGGATATGCACTGGTCTGACATGAAGCAATGAGTCTGTTGTTATTCCTCTCAGAGGCTACGTTTGGAGCAGAGTAGCTGCAGATTGAAGCGTCGATGCGTGTTGAGCTTCCTCAACTCCACCTCGTCAGTGTGTGCTATCAAAAAACCGTGGACAGATTAAGAGGCGTCCAGATTGGCAGCAGTGACACAGGCTTTAACAGTCACTTCCCAGCAAAGGATTGAACCAACTTTGCATAATTTAACCGCACTTCTGTTCAAACATGGCTCACAGATTAAACTATAGAAACGAGGCGCTGGCGGGTGTGTGTGTGTGTGTGTGGGGGGGGGGGGGGGGGCGTCTAGTGACGCAACTCACTGGTGCCTCATAAAACCTAATGTTTAATAAAAACATGCTCAAATTAAAGTTAATTGAATCAAAATAGTTTAAAATCAGTTTGTCTACATTAGATTTTGTTTTTGCCCCATCACAGAGCGAAATAGGGACACTGAAAAATACCTTCCGTCCGTACATGTTGTTAGCATGATAACTTGAAAAATAAGTGAGGTGCCGCTACGTATTTTGGTTTGTGGCTTCTTCCAGGCCTAACAAAGTTTCCTTTTGAAAACTGGGTTGCCAGTTGAAAATCCAAGATGGCTTCCATGTAAAAATGAAAACCGGCCACCCCTTTAGTTTGAGGTGCCTATGCTTTCTAGTTTATATATTGTTTAAAAGTAAAGTTTCAATTGATTGGGGCAGCCAAAGATTAATTTATGGTGGCTAAGGCCACCACTGGCCACCCTCTGGCTCTGCCACTGCTCCTGGTGATGAATAACATTTCTCCCTCTGCTCACCAGGATTAGTCAGTCTGCACCAATACAACACAATTTACAAACAAAAGCTACACCTGGTCTTCTCCACGGTGTAACTCCTTCCCACTTGAATATCTTGCACCACAAACATTTAAGTTTACTTACATTCCCTGTTCAATTCCAGTCCAGAAAAACACTCATCTAGAAAACTACAAACATTCACTATTCAAATGCCTCATCGACGGGAGACATTGGTGTAGCGATTGTTTATAAATGTTTTGTGTCATTCTAAATTCATGTTACTCACAACTTAAACACACCCAACACTTTTCTAAATTAGATTTGATTTTATGTAATAAAAGTGACCTAAATATGTTTAAAGTTAACAAATCAGCCATGAGTTAAATGGAAGGTTAAACCTGAACTCTGCATGAAGTTGTTCTCATGATGTTTGTGTGCATGCTAGCTCACCTGTCATGGTCATGTTAGCATGTATGTTTGCATGCCAGCCCCATTTTTATTCATTTTTTTACAGTCCAGCCTCCTGCCTAGTGACCAGTAGTGTTTCAGAGACTGGAGATCGGTGGGACTCAGGCTATCCCAGTTTAGATTTGTATTGAAGGACCAGTTCTGTTCAGGGTTAATCTGAACAGAGAATACAAAGAGTAACAAACAGAATATCATAGAGTGAATGTTCATGAAGCGTTCACTTTGTTGTGATCCATTTTTCTTTTGTACGTTTTTTGGAGCAGTTTTCGTCCCGCAGTTTTTGTGAAATTTCAACAAATTATCAAAACATTCAGCTCTTTTAGGACAATCCTGCTATGACTTCTGGTATTGATGAGCTTTAGCTTTTTGAATTTTTTTGCTGTTTCTGACACTTGAGCCCGTGAACAACATATGTCGGCGTAGTGCATGTACGTGCACGTTCAAGGGCTCAAAACACACATATCATCATGGAAATTGTAGTGTGAAAGGACCATGCCCGTCACGTGCCTTGCAATGCCCTGGGCATAGTTAGTACCAGAGGAGCATGCCAATGGGCACTGCACGGTACAAGACAGGCACCACAAATACTTAGTGAGCTAGTGGGCGTGACACCAGTCTTTGTCTCTGTACACCTTTTAGGAAACGCTTCATCAGCGGGTGAGTAAAAACTATTCTGTCACAGAAGCCTTCATGACAGGAAGAAATAGCTGCAGCATAAGTTTTAATTGTGCTGAAAGCTGAATTTCTGTTCATCAGCTGCTGCAGAAAGGACAGCACGCCACCTAGTAGACATGAGATGGCCTCTACACCTTTCTCCATGCACCAGCGCTGAAAGGCTGTCCACTTTGATGTGTACAGCGCTGTGGTGGAAGCAGCTCGTGAGTCTTGGATTGTGCGCACCACTTCCTGAGAGAGACCTATCTTCTCTAAGCGGATCCGCTCAGCGGCCAGACCCAAAGGTGCTGGCCTATTCTGGCTGACTCCTTATCGCGAGCATCGTCCCTCCACGGCAGTTTCCACGGTCGACCCGATAACAGACATTGCAGGTTTGGGAACCACGGGTCGCTCACACGCTCGGGGGCAACAAGGATGGCTGACAGTTCTTCCTTTCGGACTTGGTTCAGAAACCATGATATTAGAGGGACTGGAGGAAACGCGTAAAGGAGCATTTTTGGCCACAGGCTGTGGGCAAAAGCGTCCACTCCTAATAGTGGGTTGTCCCGTGGGCTCATTGAGAACCATAATTGACACTGGGCGTTCTCCCGTGTGGTGAACAGATCCACTGCTGCTCTGCCAAACCTGCTCCAGATCTGAGAAATCAGCTCAGGATGGAGACTCCAGTCCCCGTGGTGAGGACCGCCCTGGACATTATGTCCGCTCCTCTGTTCAGGACGCCAGGGATGTACACTGCTCTGATGGAGAGCAGGTTTTTGTGTGCCCAACACAGCAGCTATCTCGCAATGCGTAACAGTTGGGCTGAGTGCACGCCCCCCTGCCGGTTTATGTAAGCTGCAGTAACTTTGTTGTCTGTGTGGATCAGAACATGTTGATTTCGCAACAGGGGAGCAAAATGCTGAATCACATTCCAAACTGTGAGACATTCCAAAATGTTTATATGAGCTGATGTGTGAGGTGGCCAAAGCGCCCCCACCGCTTGAGACCGGAACGTTCCTCCCCAGCCTGACAGAGACACGTCTGTGAAAACTGAGACGTGTGATGTAGGTCTGCTGATAGGAACTCCCTCTGACAGAGTGAGAGGGTTTCCCCGTGATTCAGGTCGGTTCCCACAGAGGGGGGCACAGAGTTCATCCGCCTCTTCTGATGCACCGGATGTATGCGCAGGCGAGCGAACCATCTCTGAAGGTGTCTCATGTGGAATAAGCCCAGCGGAACCACAGCATGAGCTGAAGACATCTTACCCAAAAGTTTCATGATCGAGACGGCCGTTACTACTCTGCTGGGTTTGACGCGGCGGAGCTGATCTTTCAGAGCTTTGGCTCTCGGCTGTGATAAGCGGGCTCTCATAGTGACTGAGTTTAGCGCCACTCCCAGATAAACGATCATCTGGGCCGGGAGAACCGAACTCTTCTCCCAGTTTATGGCAAAACCCAGGTTTAACAGGTGTGATGTCAGCACTTTGGTTTGTGCAGCTGCTTCCTGTCTGGATTGAGTTAGCAGCAGCAGATCGTCCAGGTAAAAAATAATTCTCATTCCTGCTCTGTGTAGCAGCTGCAGAGCAGTCTCCACGCATTTCGAGCATCCGCTCGGCCCCCCCCGTTCCAACACTACGCTCTCCAGGAGGGAATGAGCAGCGGGGCTGCTGCTAACATCGCCTTTTCTGGAGGAATCATCCGATTCACTCCGTGACTCAGCGTCAAAAAAGGTGATGGTGTCGTCCAGCGAACAGTCCCCCGTCACCGAGAGGCACTCCTCGATTTTAGCCTTGAACAATGCTGCTCGTCTCTGCCTCTCCTCAGGAGGGAAGAGGTCACAGAGACGGCAGGAGGAGGCGAGTTCGGCGTGGCGGGGACCCAGGCATCCTTCACAGATGTCGTGCTGGTCGAAACTCAGCATGTAGCCGGTCTTGCAGGACGGGCACAGGTGGATGGTGCTGGTGCTGGTTGTTGTGTTCTTGTAAAGCAGTGCTGGTTGCTTACTAAAGAAAAAATGGGAGCCAATTACCCAGTCTCACCATAATTTATACGGACCGGGGATGAGGCCCACACAGTAGGTGGGCGTGGACTAAAGTTTTCAGTGCTGTGCTGCGCGCGATGGGATAAACCCACTAGTGACAGCCTTAAAGGGCGAAGCCTATACGAAATAGAACACTTTGAGCTTCAGCCTGGTTTTTGGTACCACCAAAAGCAGTCAGATGATCGCAAGGCCCGAGAAGGAGCATAAGGATGAAGAAGGTCGGAGAGGTATGAATGTCAGCAGGAGAAGTTTAAAATTTATTCAGCACGCACAGGAAGCCATTGAAGGGAGGACAGAATCTGTGAAATGTGCTCAAACCTGCGAGTTCCTGTGAAAAGCCGAGCCGACTGTTTGTTGTTTTTCTTATGTCAATAAGAAAAAAAGGACCACCTTTTGATATTCAGGCCACTTATTTTGATGCAGTAACACCAAGTAAATTTGTTTGTCCTTTTATTTGTGGTCTTGTTGTATCATGATGTCATCATGTGTACTTTAGGGGCTCTAATAATCTCTGAACATTGTGAATCTAAATGTTTCTTTCAGCTCTGATCAGCTGCTGGGATGTAAAGTTTTATAAAGCAGGTTTTTAATCCTAGCTCTTGTATGTGAGAGTACTGGTGGTTCTGTCATTGGACCTCATTTCACGTTTTGAAGGATTCTTAACACACTAATGAGATTTAAATACTTTTAGAGAAGACTTAGCCTCAGATGACCAAAACTGTAGATCACTTCATCTGAGCTGACAGGACATCTGCTTATCTCCTCACAAACAGACAGACGATAATGCCGTCAAGGCCAGACGGTTAAATACACTGAGAGATTAAATCCATATCTTTTTCTATGCAAGCCCTCTGTGTTATATTTATCATTTAATTATAGTATCACATTTTTATCCATGCCAGCTGCAGGGGGTAGAATACAGAAGAGCCTTTTTGATGAAGCATGTCAGCTAATAGGACTTAGATGATGACAGTTTTATAATTTTATTTTAAGTGAGAATTGAATTAATGCATCTGAAATGTCCCTTTTTTAACTTTTATAAGAATAGTTTCATATCAGAATGGAGTAAAAAAAAAACTTAATGACAAACAGCAAAAGGGTTCTTCATGTTAAAGATGAACTTTCATTGGCAGCAGGACCAAATGGATGACAAAAGCTAACATGGACCGTAACCGCTCCCTCTCTTCTCTGCCTCTGCAGTGTTGCAGATCGTTCAGTTTGAATGAATATTCTGCCCATTTTCAAATGAGGTTATTTATCAGTTTATATCAGTCTTGTATTAGATGAGTGTTCTTTTTAATGGCGTCAATTTAGAGAAACAGCTCCTCAATCCTGTCAGATGTAAAGTCTTAACGACGAGCCTAAATGCAGCCAAGACCAGTCATTACGAGCTTGTCATGGTCCTAAAGGAGTGCTGCTGTCTCAGAACAACTTCGGTATTTACAGTAGTTTGTACTAACTCTAATATTTAAATCTTTACATCACCAGCAGTTTTGCATTGCCAGATAATTCTGGCATGAATAGTATGAAGTTCCTGCAGTAGACGCACCAGAAGTGCTACAGCTAGCTGCTCTTGTTGCTGTTTGTGCTAGCAAATAACTCTAAAGTTCTGTATAAATAAGTGCATAGTGCAGAACTGGTTGTATCATGAAGCGGGTTTTGGTCCTGTTTGAGCCATTAACTTGTTAATTTCATCCAAAGTAAACTCCATTCACCAAACTCAGGTGAATCTAAAAGCTATCTACACCAGGTAAGATAATTGTTAATAACTTTCCACAGAAAATGGCCTGAATATCCCTTTAAACTATAAACATTTTTATTGTTATTATGTAAACAAATTTAATAAAATGGAATTATTTTTGCAAGTTTTGTTCTGTGTAGCTCCAATCTGACAAGCCCCTAAAGGTGCCCTGAAGCCCCGTCTTTGTCTGAGTGTCCTGCATGCAGACTGACCTGCTGCTCGCTGTGTTCTTGTTGTCTGAAAGGTTCGCTCTCACCTGGCTGCTCTAAAGAGCAGCAGCAGCATGGCCCCGCCAAACTCATCCCCATCAGCTCCGCCTGTTGTATCTCGGTCGCAGTCCTTCAGCGAGCCACTCACACCTAGCTTTGAAAATCTCCACCTGCACAAAAGCCACAAATCCCACCAACACCATCAGCCTCCATCCTCATCCTCATCAGCATCATCATCAACGCCTGCACGCACTGACCCACAAACCCACCATCAGTCCAGACCTTTGCCTCATGAAAAGACCCCTTCAGAGGAGGTCCTGCCCCGGGTAAGAACAGAAACAGAAACCTTCGGCACTGTGCGGTAGCCATAGCTGCTCACTGACCTGATCAAATGACTGAATTTCAAATACATTTTTCTTCATCTGTAGTGAAGAAGGAATGATCTGAGAATCTGATTTACAGTAGTCCCTCGTTTATCACGGTGTGTCCGTACCCTGAAGCCCTGTGATAAGTGGAAAAACCACAAAGTAGGAATAGTAGTACAAGTAGTAAGTTGCAGTTTATTTTAGTATTTATATATATTTATATTAAGGCGTTTTAAACCCTTCCCACACTCGCAATATTCTAAACAATGTTTCTAA
>NC_056510.1:39126664-39131706 GCF_014905685.2 Nematolebias whitei | reverse complement strand
ATATATATATGTATATATATATATGTATATATTAAGGCGTTTTAAACCTTTCTCACACTCTTGCAGTATTCTAAACAATGTTTCTAAACTCTAAATGCTCTAAAAGAGTACAGAATGTCATGCTTTCCCTCTCTGTGCCTCCGCTGCTCTCAGCCACCTGCAAGCTTTCTTGGCCACTCCCACTTTTTTGCTTTGCACTGAGAACAGCTGTTCAGCTGCAGGACGAAGCTTATCCTGTGGGCTGCACAAAGGTGCAGCAGATGCTATAAAAATTCCATGTTGATCGTGCAGCTCATCCATCAAGCAGTCAATTGTGTGTCATGTCCAATCTTGTTTTGAAAAACCGCGATAGAGCGAGTACGGAAAAAAACACCGAAGTTTCACCGAAGTAGCGAGGGAGGACTGTATTCAGATAATCATTAAATTAGCATAAAGATTTCAAACTGACACCTGCAATGTCTGCTTCACTGGATAATAGCAGGAATTTCACTGCAAACTCTTAATTCCTTAGTTTTATTAAACAGAAAATGGACCATCTTGGGACTATATGTGGTAGGAATCAGTACTGGCACAAATAAAGTGGATTGCTGGGATAATAAAAAACACAAAAATCAGTCTTTGACTGAAACAGTGCTAAATGACAGTCAGTTGTGTGGCCTTACCATGTTTTCAACGTTCGACCACTGAGGAACTTGAAAATTACACTAAAGTGTAGAAATGTAAGCGAAAAAGAAGTTCAGCTTATAGAAAACAGAATTGCACAAGTCTGTGTTGTTAAATACAGGAAGCACTTTTAGTTTCTGCATGAAGTTAGAAAAGAGCCACAAAGAAAGAGTTAGTTTTCAGTCAGGAAGATGAAACAAACCAGACCATTGCAAATCCAGTCCCACTCTGTGGAGGCTCTCCTAAGTCTAGACAGGCATGTTTTAAACCAGACATTATTCTGGACTTTATGGCCTGGTATATGTGAGTTTGTCCCCTCAGTGAGTGTGATAGATGTCTAAAATCCATATTCAACTTTAAACACACAAACAGAAACTGTTCCGGTCCCATCTCCGCTCCTCTGGTTCCATTAGCACACCCAGAGCACCGCAGTAAGACACGTCTGCAGCCGTGTTCTCTTGTTAGTATTCATTCAAAGCTCAGATCATCACAACCATGTGGAGACAAACGTCCACAAGTTTAGTGTAAAGGTTCTGGTTGCAGCATGAAGTGATGTTATTGAAATGGTCCACAGTAACGCTCTCCTGGATTTCATGACTGAAATAACTCGTGTGCTCTGACTCGTTTGCAACACGCTGGACTTGTATTCTAGCAGAGACTATTCTGGTTCTTGAGCTGTTGTTCTGTTCACTCGTGCTGTAACTGATTTAAACATTTCCAGTGAGTGAGCTCAGCACCAGTGAAAGTTGTGATTGGTGCTGGTTCTGGGAGATGGAAACTTGTGTCTATTTGCTACACGTTTGACTGCAGACTTTATAAATGTGAGCCGGTCACTGTTTTTATCATGAAAGGTTCCTGTCAGGACTACTTCCAGGTCGCCAGTGTTGCCAAGGCGAGACTCGCCTCATCACCACGGCAACACCCCTCAGAACAGGGATGTGATGCATCGAAGCGCTGCCAGGTAAACGTCTGAGGAGGGCTTTTTCATCCCTCACAGCCATTTGACTTTATGAGAGTTATTTTTAAAGAAAATCATGTCACCTATTTACAGAACTCTAAATGGTTTAACAATCTGACTGTGTTGTATTTAAAATATAGAAAGTGCTTAAGATGCCAATTTCAAACAGCCTAAAATTGTCCTAAAAACATTGAGTAAATGTATAATAAGACATGAAGTCAGTGTCAAATTATAGAAACAGGAGACAAGTTCTGAGTAAATTTCTGCTACGTGATAATTACAGGAAAATTGATTCAACCTTTATCCAGGTTAGTCTCACTGAGAACTCATTTACAACAGAGACCTGATTTAAACAGACAACAGAGCACAGACAACGTTAAACTACAGTAAAGTGCAATTAAAATAAAAAGTAGTGTTCTAAAACAATCTAATCAGAGTGCCACAAAACATGGTAAAATACTAAAAACAAGAGCATCTTTGCTTTGATATTTCCATTGGCATTATCAAATGTTGGAAACTCCCTAGAGAAATCTTAGTAGACAGCTTCAGTTTCTGCGCTGCAAGGTGTTCCAGGAAACAGGAGCTGAGTAGGAACAGGCCTTTTTGCCAAGTTCAGTCTGCACTGAGGGAACGCTGCAGGTAATGATGTCCTGAGAGCGCATGTTGTAACTGCACTGACGACGTGACATGTGGGAGGAGATATAAGAAGACAGCTCACCAAGAAGGGATTTATAGATGAAAATGAACCAGTGTGAGTCTACGTGTAGATGATGATGACACACTGACCAAGGAGTACAGGGTGCAGTGATGGGTACGGTAGTTACAGCCAGTTATGAATCTTAGTGTGCCATGGTAGACAGCATCCAACATCTGCAAACAGCTGGCAGGGGCATTCATGTAAATAATGTCACCATAGTGAATCCCTGGTAGGAAGGAAGCGGTTACAAGGTGTTGGAAAATGAGCCTGACTGTAGAAGAATAATCTGCAACATATTTTGCTGTTTAAAGGTCAAACCCATGTGCAGGTAGGGGCAGGAGACTCTGGAGTAAAAAGTAATACAGATAATTACTTGTATTTTTTACAATAACAAAACAAAGTGCTGCTGGGGCATCTAAAGCATGTTGATGGAGATGAGCTGACAAACGGAGAGACAGACCTTGAAGCCTTGGGAAGATAACGTCCAGACACAGGAGGAATGGAAAGACACTGACGAGACGTGATGACGACACCTGGGGTGACTGGAAGTGAAGACAGGTGTGACAGGAGCTGAACACCTTGCAGTTCTGGTGGTTCAGTACTGAGGATAAGATGAGATAGAACTTTATTGATCCTGCAGGAAATTATTGATCTCACCGTTTCTTTAATAATGTGAGATAATATATTTTAAATGCTCCAACATGCATATTTATTGATTTCCAATCTACTAGCTTCCACATTGATTCTCTGAATTCTTTACATTTTTCTGTAAGTCCCCTATAATAATGTTTACATCTAAAGCTCTGTCTGTGTTATTGTTTATTTATTGTTTGTTCTGCACTGATCATTACAAAGATATAATCTTCAATACTTATGGTTTGTGTTGATTGTTTTTAGAAATCAATCATTTTTACTGTTTTTGCTCCTTTTGTTTATGCTCTAAATTTTCCGAGACTTAAGTACTTAAAATATTTATTTTCTAACTTATAAATCAGGTCAAATACAGTTTTATAAAAACACTAAATAAAAACAAAACAAGCTCCATAATTGTAACATTAAAGAAGAACTTGGCGCCTCCTCCATCATGGTTCTGAGATCAGACTTGGTGTCAGCTGCAGACAGTGTGTGTCTACTGAACTTTGACTGATGTGTGTTGCCTCTGCAGTTCAGCAGAGCCTCGACTCCTGTGGGAACGAGTGGAGAAACTGGTTCCCAGATCAGCCAGTAACAGTGGCAGTGGAGGCTCCAGCTCCTCCAGCAGCTCCAGTAACTCCAGCTCTCAGCCCAGTTCTCACTGTGGCTCTGGAGAGAGGTTCAGGGCCCGCTGTGAGTCCAAGCAGCACTCAGAACCAGAACTTACACACAGCTGGACGTAGTACTTTTTAATTAAATGAATATTTAAGTATAATTACACAAACACATTATTATTAGTGGACTGATTGTAACTGTGGTGTGAACTGACCTTACCACCTCCACCTTCTTCAGCTTCTTCCAAATCGGAGGGTTCACCCCTCCAACGACCAGAGCATGCTGGGAAAAAACCTGAAGAGAGGAAGGACTTGGTCAGGCCAAGCAGACCAGCGGTGAGAGTTAACCTGCAGCTGGACAGAAGCGTAGATCTCCAGCTTATGTAGATTTAGAGTTAGACAGGTTGTGTGTTGGTGTGTGTGCTTCTTCAGATCTCAGGTGTGTGTGATGATGTGTGACATCTGATCTTTCCTCTTCATTTCCCATTTTTTCTCTAATAAAGTAGCTCCTCTGAACGTCATGTGATCTGCTTCGTCCAGTAGAGTGGTCTGATCAGACTTTAAGCCTTGGTCTTCATGCTGACTTCTCTGGCTGATGGAGTTTCTTCTTGGTTGTTTCCACTAGTCTCTGGCTGCCCGACTGTCACTCATACCTTTTTAACTTTGAGAAATAACTTACTTTTTCATCTTTGCAGCTCTAATTGTTGTTTAATTGTCAAAATTAATCCACTAACCATCCCTCCTGCAGCTTGAAGAGCATCAGCTGTCATTTTGCTCCTCGCCTCACTGTTTGGCTTTGTTCTTCTGTTGGCTGTCCATTGACTGGCACTTTACTACTTCCTTCCCAGCAGCTCTCCTGCTTTACTAAAGAAAGGCTTCTAACATTTCTGCTAACAGCTTGCACAGAGAACAGATGAAACGGTTGGATCAGATCTCCGGTGCTCTGAAAGAAGTGACTTCAGTGAGATCAAATCTGTTTTTCCTTTGTGATCCTCAGGACCTAACAGCTCTGGCCAAAGAACTGCGTGCAGTGGATGATGTTCGTCCCCAGAACAAGGTGACCGATTACTCTTCCTCCAGTGAAGACTCTGACACCACAGATGAGGATGATGATGAAGAGGTGGACCAGGAGGCAGGGGAAGAGTCAACTTCTGGCCCAGAAGATTCCAAAGCTGTGTATGTATTAATCCCCTATCCACCTTATTCCTAGCCTTAATGACGCCTTGCATGAATTATGGGCACAACTTCCGGCGCGGACCAGAACCATCGTTTATGTGTGAACAGGACAACCTAATGTAGTTTCGCTGAGCATTGTGGATTTAATTTAAACATGTAGGACCACCACCTGTCAGAGCTCAAACAGGACAATATAATCATACTGCTGCTGCTGAAGATGAGGTGGAGGACGACCTGAAGAAGTGGCTGCAGATTACATCTACTAGCATGTTTAGCTACATCTACTAGCATATTTAGCTAC
>NC_056510.1:39117448-39126654 GCF_014905685.2 Nematolebias whitei | reverse complement strand
CATGTTTAGCTACATCTACTAGCATATTTAGCTACATCTACTAGCATGTTTAGCTACATCTACTAGCATATTTAGCTACATCTACTAACATATTTAGCTACATCTACTAGCATGTTTAGCTACATCTACTAGCATGTTTAGCTACATCTACTAGCATGTTTAGCTACATCTACTAGCATATTTAGCTACATCTACTAGCATGTTTAGCTACATCTACTAGCATACTACTAGCGGTTCTGTCTGGCTCTCGCTCGAAGTGGCTGCTCCTGCCTTCCCTCCCCTGTTCTCTTTCTTCCTGCTTCGCTCTCTGTAGCTGTGTCCCAATCCAACGGCTGCATCCTTCAAAGACCACATACACCGGAAGTCAGCAGCTGTGAATTGGGACAGGTCTAGCCTTCAGGGTTACGTCGGCGTATGTCCTGTCGCCTAGCAACCGTGACAGCGCTCAGCCGAAAAAGAATGGAGATCGAAAATTTGTTGTTGTTTTTACTTTAATTCTAGAGGAAATACAGGAACTTTATCGCCACTGGTGGCATATTTTGTATCTTCTGCTGAGAGACAATCATATTCAGGTAACTTACTTTTTTTTTAGTCTACAAACTTTCAAGGAATAACTGTTAACTTCAGCTAATTTCATGGATAATTTCAGTGACTGACAGACTAATGTGTTGACTTTATTAACTTGTACATAATAAATAAAATCTAAATTTATCTTATTAAATTATCAATAATTTAATAAAATTTTATATATTATAATCTTTAACTTATCTTAAATTTAGAATACAGCATAACATTTTTCCAATATTTTATTTCATATAATCCACTGGTAAATAAAGTGGCTGTAAAAATGTTAAAAACAGGGTCCTGGAGTGTCCTCAGTGATGGAGACGATTAGGATAGGAGGTGCAGTGGAAGGTCTCTGTCCTAAAACCTCGTCCATGAGGACAAACCAGGGCCAAGTCGCAGCAGCAGCTTCACACTAACTCCTTCTCCTGGATATTTGCAGTCCTGAACAGAGGACATGAGACATCACAGTTGGCAAAAAAGAGCAACAAACTTTTTTTTTTTTTACTTTACACGTATTAATAGCTGCACATACAAATTATAGTCTTCATTACACATGCACATACTTTGTATTTTTTTTTTTTTTAGGTTGTCCCATTTCTTTTTAGCATGCAGAGGAGCTACCTTCTCTTGCAGGCCCATCTTCTCCAAAATTATCCTACTAACATCAACATAAAATGAATGAAGAGGGGAAAAATGGAAAATAATGTCTTAGAAAAACTACAGTTTTCACAGCACAACACAAGAGGACCTGTACTTCATTAAGATTGCAGGTTATGTATGAGTGTAAATGAAACTGTACTCAGAAGCACAAGATGAATAAATTAATTCATTCTTGTACCTCCATGCCACAGCTACAGTGTTTTGCACTCGTGAAACAGTGGTTGTTCTCATTTTGAAGCTTAATAAAAGCTTCGGTCTGCTCCTTCTCCCTAAAAAAAAAAAATTAGCTTAGCGGCGATAGTACTACAGGACCCACTGTACGAGCTGATCTCTGACAAAAAATAAAACAAAAAAAATGTCTACGCAAATGACAAAAGCCTATCATCTGCTTTAAATCATAACCGCTTTAGGCTTTTATTTTTTTAGTTCCAGATTTTAACATACTTGCATTTAAAAGTGTACTTGCTCGCTGCTTCGTTCGCCATTACGTCCAGAATTTTCCGTATGCCCGCAATGCATCTTGAGATAGGGTGGACTGCAAAGGATACACGGGACCTGGCCTTCAAATCGGGGGAAAAGAAGGCCGCATTCTTGGGCCGCATTAAAGGAGTCTTCGAATTGGGACAGGCCTCGGCGCGTCACTGTGACGTAATCAGCCTTCAAAATTCGGCCTTCGAAGGATGCAGCTGTTGGATTGGGACACAGCTAAAGTATCTGAAGTGCCTGGTACACATCTCCTGAACAAAAATTAAGATTATGGATCTGGTGACCTGGAATTTCAACGCAATCAACAAAATATTTTCAACAAAACGACAGGGTCCTGGGGAACATGTTTGTCCAGCTGAGACTCACGCTGTGGGGTACGTCATTGATCCATGAGGAGTGTGGCAGTTGATGTGCCTCTCAGTCCTGTCTCAGGAGGACGCTGAAGACATTTATATGTTTGGATTTATGATAGCAGGGACTCAGCGTTTTGGCATTGGCGGGGCTCTGTTTTATCGACTTTTGAAGAAGACTTCAGCAGCAGTTTCGGCCATGACAACGCTTCAGAGTCAGCATGAAGGTTTGGTTCGTGCTATGAATACTCAGAATCAGCTGATTTACGAGCTAAATCGTAAGATGGAGGCGATTTCTGAGAATCGCAGGCCACCTGCGACTTCTGGGACTCGTCAGCGTGGTGGGATCGACCTTTAAGGAGGCTTATAACATGGATCAGTGGAATGGATTCCCATGATCAGACCATTTTGAACCAGAAAGTTCCAGAAGGACTCTAGGCTGACAAAAAAAAAAATCTGGGTAACTACGGACAAAAGCTTCATCTTTCTCACTCTGTCTCTCCCCCCCCAGAACTTCTGTGCAAGCTTATCAGAACTGCCAGCTAAAATAACATCATCAGAACTGTGGCCGATTTGAAAAACACTCATGGACAAATCTCAACACCTTGACATCAAATGCATATGTAATGTGTTTAAAAGTGCTTGTTGGTAGAGTTTTTGATGTCTCAAATCATGTCCTCCTGATAGGACAAGATGTTAAGAGATCTTTTTTTGTAATTTTTTTTTTTTTTTTCATTTAGCCTTTATTTATCCAGGTTAGTCTCATTGAGCCACGAGAACTCATTTTCAAGAGAGACCTGTTTAGGGAGCACATGGTGGGGGTTAAGGGCCTTGCTCATGGGCCCAGAGTGGGGCGAATGAGGGTGGGGGCAAGTGTGGGTGTTTCACCTACCCCACCCACAATTTTGATGTTGTCGGGGCTGGGGCGTGAACCGGCGATCTTCGGATCACAGGCCCACCTCTCTAACCTCTGCGCCACCACTCCCCCAAAATACTAATACTACTAATAGTAATACTACCATCTATTCTCATGGTTCTTCGCTTCTTCTATCTAAAAGTATTCCAATCAAGAAAAGGGGCCGCACTTCTCAGCAGAAGCAACGTGCACGCTGTTCGTCTTTCGGATGACTGTACGAACATAATTTCACTGTACTCCAGTACACTGATAATAAAGCTTATTCTGATTCTGATTCAGGGGCAGCACGGTGGCACAACTGGTAGAGCTGCTGCCTCTCAGCGAGCAGGTCCCTGGTTCAAACCCCAGTCCAGGGGCCTTTCTGGGTGGAGTTTGCATGTTCTCTCCGTGCATGCGTGGGTTTTCTCCGGGTGCTCCGGTTTCCTCCCAGACCAAAAACATGCATGTTAGGCTGATTGGTAACTCTAAATTGTGCCTAGGTGTGAGTGAGAGAGTGAATGGTTGTTTGTCTTTATTGTCTCTATGTGTCCCTGTGATGGACTTGCAACCCCTCCAGGGTGTCCCCGCCCCTCGCACAGTGATTGCTGCACATGGGCACCGGCGACCCCGTGACCCAAAATGGAATAAACGGGTAAAGAAAATGGATGGATGATTCTGATTCATATTTAGCTACATCTATTAGCATATTTAGCTACTTCAATGACTCACTTCTTCTGACGGTGAAGAGATGAACAACCTGAGAAGCTCTGAGGTGTATTAGTATCTACACAGTAAAAAGGTCGGTGGTGTTTTGTTAAAAAAAGGTGTGACACGATCTTATTTATCTTAAAGCAGAGACAGAGTCCAGCCAAAGCCTTAAAGTTCTCCATCACTGAGCTTGGGTTTATTACAGAGAAAATCAAAATACTGAAGATGAACAAATACTATAAAGCTGTGCCCTCTATACACTTGTAATCATACTTGATGTTCTCGTCACACTGTTTTCAATCCTTCTGAGGATCCAGCGTCTCTTCTCCGATGGTTTATTGTAGTCCAGACACAAAGTAGGATGCAGGTTTTCCTCCGTCGGTCATTTGTCAACAAACTGAAATGAGCTCACATGCAGCGTTTTGGGTGGTCTCTTCAAATTCACATTTTTCAGCCACATTCTTCTTAGTCAAGTCGTTTGGATGGTTTCTTTGTTTTTTGCTGAGATGTTTCGTCCTTCATCCATAGGACTCCTTCAATCAGAGGAACCACCAAACAAACTGAATCCCACAAGCAGCACACTTCCAGAATGGAAATAAAAAGTTTGCTGGTGATAAGATGGCCTCCCGGGCCTGCCCTCTTCTCTGTCAACTCCTCTGAGGCAGACATATCAAAGTGGTTCAAAATACTTATTGAAGAAGTCCTTTGGATGGAGGCTGAAACGTCTCAGCAACAAAAGAAACAGTCCAGATTACCTGACTGGACATTATTGTATTTTTACCTGGATTAATGAGCATGGACTTTGGTGTTTTGAACCACTTTGGCATGTCTGCCTCAGAGGAGTTGACGGGGGAGAGGGCTGGTCCTGGAGGCCATCTTATCACCAGCAAACTCTTTGTTTTCCACTATGGAAGTGGGCTGCTTGTGGGACTCGGTTTGCTGATGGCTCCTCAGATTGAAGAAGTCCTTTGGATGAAGGACGAAACGTCTCAGCAAAAAAGAAATCGTTCAGATGACCTGACTGAACATTGTTGAACTTTAATCTGGATTAATGAGCATGAACTTTGGTGTACATTCTTCTTAATTCCTCATCTGTAGGTAGGAGATGGAAACTAAACCTGTTTTCACAGGAACTCTTTTAGTTTTGGGTCCGTGTTCAAAATTCTGTTGTTGTAGCCACTGATTTAGTTTGATCTGGTTGTTCCTTCAGCCGTGAACACAACAGGTACCTGAACTCAACACGGTTATTTTAGTCAACTTTATGGATGTTAAATAAAGAAAACAAAAACAGAGTTTTATCTACTATACGATCACAGGCCCACCTTCTCTAACCTCTGTGCCCCCACTCCCCTTTCACAAAATAGTACAAATGAAGTGCCTAATTTTACAATTATAATTTATATTTAAATTGTAAATGTAATAATTAAATTACATATGATGCACTTTATTGTGTTTTGTTATGCTCGTGAACTTCCCTCACACGCACTTCTGCCGTTGGTCTGTGGAAAAAATAGTCTTTCATAAAATGGTCCGTCATGCAAAAAGGACTGGAAACCCCTACTTTAAGGGTAACAGAAAGAACCTGATTCTTCTTAACAGACCTGTCTACTGGTGTACCTTTTCTGTGATTATACTAATGTACACATTTAGCCTTTTCTTCCTGTTTGCACTGAATACATCCTCTCTTCCACAGTTCTTCCAAGCTGAGTAACGGCGAGACGGAGTCTGTGAAAACTATGATCGTTCACGATGAGGGCGAAAACAACTCAGGGACAACTCCGTGCAAAGACAGTACGCTGGTTGTCAGACAGGTACTGGTTAGAAGAAAGAACAAAACACAAACACACATCATTGCCTGAAAACGTACTGTTCTTCCATTGCTGTGAATTTTGTTTGTCCACATCCCAAGAGTTTATTCATTTTGTTTGTTCATCATGTTGGTCCTTCTTGTTCTTGCATACATTGCGAATGACTAGAAGTAAGTGTTTAAAGTAGATAGTAGGTAAATGTTGGGTAAAACTACACAGAGCAATTCCAGATTTATTTACCAGGCTTCAAAAAGGTTTCCAAAAGTAAGTAATTTAGGAAGGCTAATATTTGAAAAATTCTGAACTGTTTTCAATAAAATACCAGGTTTATCAGTCATCACTTGCTTTAGGCACCAATAACTGGATTTATTGTGACAGTAAAGGCAATAAAAGGACTGACAATATTATTTAAGTACAGGTATATAACTACTAACATGAGTTTTCTTTTCACCTGTAGAATAGCCACAGTAGTTTGCCCTTTGCTCTAGCTAATACATTTCCTTCCCCTGAACTCGTCAGGAGCACATGTAGACCCACAGTCGTCTACCCTTCTTTCTACTTCCAGAGTACAGGTGACAGCAGAAAGCATGCAGCCCCCGCTTCGGGCCAAACGCAGACCCTCGGCCTGATTACAGGCTTTGCCTCGAGCCCTGGCTTGGTGTCGGGGCAAGGCCTCACTCATCACACCCCCAGCCCCCACCACCATAACCATCATCGACATCATCACCCCAGCACACAGCACTCGGACCGGAACGGCTTTGCTGGTCGTATCCACCACCTCCCAGACCTGATCCAGCAAAGCCACCATTCCTCCCCTCCATCCTCCTCCTCTGCATCCAGCTCCCCTTCCTCTTCCAACTTTGCCAGCCCTACCACCATGTCCCCTCAGAGTCCCCTGGAAAAGCTTGGCATCCTCATAGAGGTATGTCAAAAGCAACAAGAGCAGAGTATACACTGATGTAGTTTAGAGCTTACATGTACTTTTGTGAGTAAACAACGACAAATACCAGTATTTAATACTGTTCACTAGCCACCTGGCAAGGTTGTCAAACCAGAATCTAATTCTTATGTCCCTGAGTGAGTAGAGTGCCCTCTACTGGTCACTGTTGGAACTCTACAATTCTCCAATATGACAATTGTTGGGTTTGTTTCCCTATTATCATAAAATATTCTGCAGGAAATGAAGGTGTAGGTTTTATTATTTTTTTGTTATTGTTGTTTTGCTGAATAGTTTTTGGCCCTAATAATTCCATTAACTTCATTGTTAAAACAGTCTGTATTTAAAAGAAATAAAAAGTCCAACACCCACCATTACGTTTGCAAATGCTCCTAAGAGGTAATCAGTGTAATCACTTCATTGATTTCCAGTAGATTTAATTCCTGTCTGTGTTTTCACAAACATTACCTCACAAAGTAAAGTCAGATCCTCTGGACGGATTCTTCTATTTAAAATGTTTTGTATTTTATCCAAAAGACTTCTTCAGTCTGGGGAGCTGCAATAAACTCAGTCTTATAAATAACACCTTCTCATAGGGGATCAACCAGTTTTTTTGTTGACATCCAAAACTACCAGTAGTTGTTCACATGAAAAAGGAAGACCATCAGTCGACTGATCATTAATGCCCCGGTGGTCGGTTGCTATTCACAGAGGGCTGAGTGATACTAGCAACAACAGCATGGTAAGAAGGACATGGAGGCCTCCACCCCTTTTTAGTTGGCAGCTCAGAACACCACATACAGAACACCATGGACTTTGTGGACAAGGTGAGGGATGTCATCATGGAGACTGATGAAACAATGGTCTCTTTTGATGTCACATCACTCTTTACGTGCATTCCTGTTGATGATGCAGTAGAGGTGGTCAGTTTAAGATTAAAATCAGACACCACTCTGAGCAGCAGGACCACGCTTTCCACAGAACAACTGTGTCAACTCTTGAAACTGTGCCTGCAGTCAACCTACTTCACATATGGGGAGCAATATTATAGGCAGAAACATGGGTGTGCTATGGGGTCTCCAGTTTCTCCTATTGTTGCCAACCTGTACATGGAGGAGGTAGAAAAGAGAGCCTTGACGTCCTTTTCAGGGACACCAACAAGTCATTGGTTCAGGTATGTTGACGACACCTGGGTTAAAATTAAATCTCAGGAAGTCCAACATTTTACTGACCACATCAACTCTGTGGATAAATACATCAAGTTCACACGAGAAGATGTAAAAAATGGCAAGTTGGCTTTCTTGGACTGTGAGGTCTCAGTCTCTGATAGAGGACATTTGCAAACTGAGGTGTCCTGCAAACCCACACACACAGACCAGTATTTGCAGTTTGACTCCCATCACCCTTTGGAGCACAAGTTAGGAGTCATCAGGCCAGCGGTCACTTGTTCAGGGATGAAGATGTTCACATCCTTGATAGAGAGGAACGTTGGTTTGAGAGAGGAGTAAAGGAGGCCATCTTTGTGTAAAGAAATCGTCCATCATTAAACAGGGGTGGAGGCCTCCGGGTTCAACTGTCCCCCTCTTACAATGCTGTTATTGCTAGTATCACTCACCCCCTGTGAATAGTAAACAGCCATCAGGGCACTAACAATCGGTCATTAGGCTGATGGACCTCCTTTATCATGTGAACAGCTACTTCTGGAGGTCAAGAGCAAACTGGTTTATCCACTATGAGAAGGTGCTATTTATAAGACTGAGTTTGTTGCAGCTCCTCAGACTGAAGAAGTCTTTTGGATAAAAGATGAAAAGTTTCAACAAGAAGAACCCGTCCAGAGGACCTGACTTTACTTTGTTAGATTTTTCTACCTGGATTATTGAGCATGAATCAGGATGTTACCTCAAGACACTTCCTGTGAACCCTGTTATACCTTGTATACCTTGGTGCTGCATAATTCCTACAAACAATTCATATTCTCACATTCCCCAGACAATAGGTCATAACACACAAGGCAGTTAGGAGTGCAATGGCAAGTATGCTTTCCATGGAAATACTTTTTTATAGATGCATTTTTTCCCATTCTTGTGTTTTTTAAGTTGGGCAGCAACATTCATGATTTATTACCCTTCCACATTGTTCTGTTTGTTTTGATCTGTTTATCCTGTGATTGAATGCTTGTTGTGTTTGCATGCAACATGTGGCGACATATATCAGTGTGCTTGCTTATTTAAGTGCAGTCACTTTCTTGTTATTGGTCTTTTGAAATTAATAGCAGTCATGGTTGTGATGCTCGGTCACCATTCTTTCTTCTTCTCTCTTCCTGTAGAGTCAGTCTAGTAACAACATGCAGAAACACAAATCTTCTTCCTCCTTCACACCGTTCATCGACCCACGCCTCCTGCAAGTCTCTCCATCCACTGGCAGCGCCCTCAATAATGTTGGTAGGTCTCACTGAGCTCATAAAGAGGGCCAACATAAACTTTTGTGTGACTAACATCTCAAAACAAAGGCTGTGGTGAATTCAAGTTTTCACACTTTAAAATTCTGGTTTTGTTAAACTGGTATTTGACAATGTAGATGTCTGTGGGATTTATCTAGACTTATTGTAAAGATTTTCCACCCAATTCTTAATATAATGATTAGTGAATTTGAGAAACGTTGGAATGTAGCAGCAGATATTCCAGTCTTGCACTTATTTGTTCATGTTTAAATTTCTTAAGTATAAATATCATCACAATCCCATTGATATTCTCAATAGATGCTGCATATTTATGATCAGAGTCAGTGTTGCTTTG
>NC_056510.1:39112549-39117048 GCF_014905685.2 Nematolebias whitei | reverse complement strand
TATATATATATATACACTGTATATATATATACACTGTATATATATATATGAAATTTCAGGAGCAGCAGCCTTAAATAAATCGGGACCATTCAGCCCCCAGGCTCCCTGTCAGCTCCTGATGGAAGCCACTCCCACCATACTTGGAACACGAACTTCATGAAAACAGAACAACATCACACACCACTGCTCATAAACAACACAGAGGTGGAGGTGGTGGAGAGCATCAGGTTCCTGGAGGTGCACAAAGCCAATCAGCTGTCTAGGTCAAGAAACACTGAGTCCCTCATGAAGAAAGCCCAGCAGTGTCTGCACTTCCTCTGTAGGCTGAAGAGATCACACCTTCCACCCTATGTCCTCGCCACATTCTTCTGAGGAACCAGGGAGAGCATCGTGACCAGCTGCATCTCAGTTTGGGAAGGAAGCTGCTGGTTGCAGACTGGAAGGATTTGAGGAGGGTGGTGAGAACAGTAGAGAAGATCGTTACTATCCAGGACATTGGTCTCAGACACTGTCCAGAACAAATAAAATCATCAGAGACAGCTCACACAGACAATACGGACTGTTTCCACTGTTGACCTCTGGCAGGGGGTACCACAGCCTGAGGACCAGAACCACCAGGTTCTGCAACAGTTTCATCCCATGAGCTGTTAGACTGCTGAACTCGGGTCACTAATGAAGTGACCACAATAGAAACGCACAGACTTTCCAAAACACCGGAGTCTGTAAAATCCATGTAAATGATGTGCTCCTACACTGCTGTGGAGAAATGAAACTAGTTTTAGTTCAGTTTAGCGTAGTGCACTGTAAAGGTCAAGTTAAACAGGGTAAAGGGAGGGGACGGCACGTGTCAGGAGGTCTGAGTGGCCTTTTACAAGGACTGCTCTTCCCTTCATTGAGCATTTGATTACTCAAGATATGCAGATGAACCTGCTGCTCCTCTCCTTTTTGCTAGTGTTTAGTTGCTGTCAGATTTATGGAGAACACTGCACATCCAGAAAAGTTCAGTTCACTAAATATTTGTACTTTACTGTTTTTCTTGTGAGTTTCTCTGTTTGACCCAAGTACTGAGGGTGTGTATTTAAAAGAGTCGATTATAGCCAATATTGTAATTGTGTCTGATTTTTGTGAGCACGTATCAGGCTGGATACAGAAAAAAAAGTCATTTTAAGTGTCTCTGATTAAACGTTTTCTTCATAATAAAAGATTGAAGATCGCCTGAGACAACAGAGGAGATTTGGGGGGCAATGAAACTTAAGATTAATCCCACCATTTCTTTGAGAAATACAAAAACAGCGTTTTTGTCGTTGTCTAATGTCAATGATTCTGAGTACTGTCTCTGACCCATCAGATGGTCTCACTTACTAAACCTTGAATGCACTTTTGAAGTTGGTGCGTTAACCAAAATGAACAACAGGGTCCTTAGGAAGCAGAGCATACGAAAACTGTTGCTGAAGTCAAAGTTCATTTTCCACAACACTTTACAAACAAAGCATTCTTATCAATTCAGCCTCCTGCTCTGAGATCATCTGTAATCAAGACTAGAACATGAAAGACTCCAGTTTGTGACTACGTGCCCTGCTGCAGCTGTGACCACTGCAGTGAACCAGACTGAGAATCACTGCTTTTATTTTTCCTGCACGTGTCCCCAGATGTTTACCATATCAGATGAGCAGAGAAACACAGCTCTACGTGCACACTCAGAGAGTATAAAGTACTAGAATGTGTGGCTCATGGTGCTTTCAGGGGATTAATAAGTTTGTAGTGCAGCCTACATAACAACCGAGAGCCGTCAAAGGTCTGAGCACTGATTAGAAGCAGTTTAAGCAACGAGATGATTGGCCACTGTTTTTGATAATCAAGTCAAGTTTGTTTTTTCAAATTAAAACAACTTCATTAGCCTTCGATTACAGATCATTTAGCTTCAACTGTTAAAATTCTATCAGGAACATCCAAACATGTTTTCTAATGTTGACTGACTGACCCTCACCTCACCTGCTAAACTCTACAACCTCGACCATCCTACCTAAGCCCTTCCCTTCGACCTTTTAGGCTACGCCAACGACGCCCGGCTGGCGGAGGCTCTGAGAGCAGACCCGTCCCGAAAAGGCTCAGTGGTCAACGTTAACCCCGTCAACACTCGGCCTCAGAGCGACACACCAGAGATCCGCAAGTACAAGAAGAGGTTCAACTCGGAGATCCTGTGTGCCGCACTCTGGGGTGAGCACAAACACACAGCTTTATTTTTCTGATGCAGGTCTGGAAATGAGTTAACACTGAAGAGAAGAACCTGAGCTGGATGTGAGTGGAGGACAAATGATGTGTGAGGAAACAAGGCAGTTAATGGGCAGCACGCTGGAGGTCCTAATTAAGGGTTGAAAAGACTAGTCGACTAGTTGGCCAGTTGATTCTAGGATGTCACGCGAGTTTTTTAATTTCACTCGACTAGTCTCAGTCGGTGATTGTGTCACGTGATCAGCGCCGGTTGCAAAACAGATCTTCCAAGCAGATGGAAGGTGAGGAGCAGGTAAAGTCTTCCCAAACAGGTAGAAATTCATCAACAGTGTGGAAGTATTTCACTAAAGATGACGTTGTTTTTACTTTCATTTTTATTCAATCCACTAAAATAAATTAAATAAAAAAAAACAGGGTGTGCTCCACCGGAGAATCCAGCACCGCGCAGCACCGCGCAGCACCGCCGGTGGAGAATCTGTGGTGGAGAATCTGTGGTGGATAGTTTTTATTTTTATTTTATTTAATCCACTAAATAAAATTAAATTAAAATTAAAAAACAGGTGCGCTCCACCAGAGAATCACCACCACGCAGCACCGCCGGTGGAGAATTAGTAAATTAGTTTATTTATTTAGTGGATTAAATAAAATCAAACTAACTTTTGCAGCTTAATAATAGTTTGGGTTTTCCTGAGACTTATTTGCAATATGATAAATGGTAGGAGCATAAATATTCACT
Organism: Nematolebias whitei; assembly: GCF_014905685.2. Classification (NCBI taxonomy): domain Eukaryota; kingdom Metazoa; phylum Chordata; class Actinopteri; order Cyprinodontiformes; family Rivulidae; genus Nematolebias; species Nematolebias whitei. The sequence continues at coordinate 39,114,080 of NC_056510.1, read as the reverse complement.
CCCAATGTTTTGTTGTTATTTTTTATTTTTTTTGTAAATAAAAAAAATGACGGCTTTTTGCGAGTTTTTTTCTTTAGCGTCTTGAGCTATGACATCATCAACTAGTCGACGTCGACTCTACTATTATCATGTTAATGTTGACTTTAAAAAATGTGTACTCGTTCAATCCCTATTCCAAATGCTTTCAGTTACTATAGTAGAGTAATGCAGGGCTCTGCTAGCTGCTGCTTTGATGCTGCGTGTGTCTCTGTGCACTCTGAGACGGCTCCCAGTAACAAAATAACATGAAATGAAGAAAAACAACATTTCTTGAAGGAACATGTTTTGCATTCTAGGGGTTGAACGATTACATAATTTTTAAACTCGATGTTAACATAATAAAACTCGAGTAGTTGATGACGTCATAGGATCTCAAGATGCAAAAATAAATAAAACTGCAAAAAACTTCATTATTTACAAAAAAAAGACCAACAAAACATTGGGAGAGTACAAAGTATATTATGCTCCTACCATTTATCATACTGCAAATAAGTCACAGGAAAACCAAAACTATTAGTTATTATTATTAAGCTGCAAACATGAAGAAACGTGCGACACGTAAAAAACGAAACTTAAAAACAGTGGGGGGGTCGACCACCCCGCTCCACCACCAGCAGTGCTGCGCATTAGGTTTAGTTTTAGAGGTTAATATGTTTATAGGTTTTTATAGGTTTAGAGATTTGTATTTTTTGCTTTTAGTTTGTGAAACAAGGTCAGAGGAAGCTGGTTCTGGTTCGGTCGATTGGACCCGGTGTTACACCATATTCTGTGACCTGCGACAGTGCATGTAACACCGCCCCTATGGTCACAATATATGGTGGTCACAGAATATGATGTAACATCAGTTCGCAACGAGCTCCAAACAGTCAGGAAGTTGATTCATTTTCTGTTTCCTTACGGTAGTTGAACCAGAAGATTCATCTTTAGTGAAATATTTCCAGACTATTGATGCAGTTCTACCTGTTTGCCAAGACTGGGCCTGCTCCACTCCATCCGTCTGCTTGGAGGAATCCATTTTGTAATGACGTAACGGCGGCATAATGACGTCACTACGAATACGCGACGTGAAATTTAAAAACTCGAGAGACGTCCTAGGAATCGATGTGTCGATTACTCGAGTAGTCTGCATGCCAAAGTTTTAAACATCTCGCACGATCTGTTAGCGTTCAGGATAAGTGACGGGCATGAGTCATGGCTACCACACCTCTTTTGGATCTATATATTTTTTAATTACTGAAATTCAGCCATTTTGAGTGGCTAAAGTTGATGTGGCTGCAGCTGTACGTTTCATTATTTTAAAATTGGATCAGTATTATTTTTCCTTAAAGCGGATGCTGTTTGTTTTTAAAGCTTTGAATGGCCTTGCACCGTCTTATATTTCATAACTTTTGAAAGTCCACCAGCCCAGCACAGCCTTACGGTCTGCTGGTCAATATCTGCTGGAGGTGTCTCGCTCAAGGTGCAAACAATTGGGGGGGGGGGGGGGGGGGGG
>NC_056510.1:39108785-39112449 GCF_014905685.2 Nematolebias whitei | reverse complement strand
GGGGGGGGGGGGGTCCTTTTCTGTTGCAGGCCCAACAGCTGCAGGTTTTGCAGGTCTAGTTTTATTTAATTCAATTCAGTTTATTTCTATAGTGCCAAATCACTACAGAAGTCGTCTCAGGGCACTTTACAGGAACATTCACATAAAAGCCAATTAGTAAAGTTCTCTATCTAAGGAAGGAAGCAGCAGGTTGCATTGACTCTTCACTTCATCACAGTCTCCCATCTTGAGCAAGCACAAAGGAGACAGTGGAAAGGAAAAACTCTGTTTTAACAAAAAGAAACCTCCAGCAGAACCAGGCTCAGGACAAGCAGCCATCTGCATCAACCAGCTGAATCTTAGAGGACAGGAAGGAGAATTGGACGCAGAATGGCAGGTCCAGATGTAGGTGCAGGTGCACCTCCTATTGAAAGAAAGATAAAAACACATGTCATGGATAGAAACAATTACAAATACAAAACAGGCTGAGCAGAGTAAGTGAAGAGTAGCAGAGTGAAGAAATGTGGTCAGTTTGTCCTCCAGCAGTCTAATCCTATAGCAGCAAACTAAGGGACAGCTCAGGAAACCCAAGCTGACCCTAACTATAGGATTTATCAAAAAGGAAAGACTTAAGACCAGTCTTCAAACTGGACAATGTGTCAGCTTCACGGACAGAAACTGGAAGTTTGTTCCACAAGAGAGGAGCCTGAGAACTGAAGGATCTTCCTCCCATTCTGTTTTTGGAAACTCTAGAAACCACAAGTGTTTCTATAAACTCACTAAAAGATACTTTCTTATAAAGCTAACTTTTTAAATGCGATTATTTGAATTCAAAATTTCATGTAAAAGTATTCATTAATCTTTCTGTCTGGGTCAATCCGAATAATCTTTTTAATCTCAGGTAATCTCCACCACATGATGGCAGCAAAGCTCTGAAGTTTGGAAACAATGCAGAGCCTTCAAAGATAATTTAGTTCAGGTTTTGTGTGTATTTGACATTTTTGCTGCACTTATTGTTGTTTTTTTATCACTTTTAATCATAATTCTGTTTATAACATTAATGCATTTTATCAAACAGACATTTAACATAAATAATTACCCATAAAGTGACTAATGTGCATTAACAGCTCGCACTCTCATTCTGTTATACATACAACTACTTTTGTTTCTTGTCTGTACTATTTCTGTTAAGACAGTAAACTTCACACATCAGGGTTCCTGCAGCAGAGCCTAGTTCTCACAAAATGTCCATAAGCAGGATGTTTATTTGCAGCAGGAGTTTATTTGCAACGTTTTTGTAACTAGACCTTCATCAGGCAGAAACGTTTTGAAAAGTCAGAACTCCATCTTTAACAGGAAGTGGACATGAGTGTTTGACCAATCACATCAAAACATCAAAAACAAGTTAAAACGCTCATTCACAACAAAACCATATCAAAGACTATTTACAAAAAATTACATTAAAGACAAACCTTTTGTAAAGATTTAAAAACTGCACCTTAGTGAATTCAATTAAGGTATTTGATGAAGCAGTGCATTAAAAACATTCTGAAGTGATCATGCAGTTTCAGTTTGATGAGATTTACAGAAACACACACAATATGTGACCGTCCATTTTGCTATGATTGGCTCAACAACCACTTCCTGTTTAGCGTGGCATTTTGAATTTTTGAAATATTTACCTGATGAAAGTCTAGTTATGATCTGGTTGAGAATCGTGTTTTGTTTTCATGCCCATAAACTGGGCTCATCTCATCTTATGTTCCTGTGTCAAAAACATGAGAATAAATGATGAGCAGACCTTGATCCAAAGAGTTGTGCGCTTCAAGGACAGAAATGTCAAACAATAAATCACACAACGGTTAAATCATGTCATCTGGACAGATTCTTTTTGGAAGAAACGTTTCGTCTTTCATCTGAAAGGCTTCATCGATCTGAGGCCGGCCACCAAGATCTGTCATGTAAGCAGCACCTTATTCAAACCAGTCTGCTGTGGAATATCCAGAGACTGGCTTTACACGTTCAGCATGGAGGACCATTCGTCTAAAACAATCGATCATCTGTGCATAACTATCAAATGTTATGGGCAAAATGGCTGCTTACTGAGCCAGCAAACTTTCTGTGATTTATTTACCTGGATGACTGAGCCTACGTACTGTACTCTCTTTCTTTTTAGCCAGTTTGTCTTCATTCAGGTTCGGGAGTAGTAAGCAGCCATTTTGCTCATATCAATTGATTTTTATGCACTGGTGACATTGTTGTAGACTGATGGTCCTCCATTTTGCATGTGTAAAGCCAGTTTCTGGGAACTCCACAGCAGACTGGTTTGAATCATGTCAGTAAGGTGCTGTTCATGTGACAGATCCTGGTGACAGGCCTCAGACTGAAGTCTTTTGGATGAAAGACGAAATGTTACTTCCAAAAAAAACCTGTCCCGATGGCGTGATTAACCGTTGTGTGATTTATTTACCTGGATGGTTGAGCGTACTTGCTCTTTTTGTTGTTGTTGTCAAACAATAAAGTTCTCAGTCGTATATGGAACTAAGTCATTTACATTTTACACGTTTTTTACCCATAGTGCTACATCAAGTGTTCAACTTAACCAATTTGGACATTTGCCACATAAAACTTTTAGATACAGTAAGTAGTCCCTCGCTACTTCGTGGTTTGTTTATCGCGGATTTGCTATATCGCGGTTTTTCAAAATAAGATTGGACATGACACACAATTGGCTGATTGATGGATGAGCTGCACGATCAGCGTGAAATTTTTATTTAAAATAAAGTATTTAAAATTATTTAGCTCCTCCTGCACCTCTGTTCAGCCCATACTGCAGGATAAACCTCCTGCTGCAGCTGATCAGCTGTTCTCGTGCAGAGCGGAGAAGTGGGCGTGGCCAAGAGCGCTTGCAAGTGGCAAAGAACAGAGGAGGCAGGAAGCTGAAATCATGACATTCTGTGCTTTTTTAGAGTGTTTAGAAACATTGTTTAGAATATTGCAAGAGTGTGGGAAGGATTTAAAATGTCTTAATAAAATATACTACTACTTACTACTTGTACTATTATTCCTACTTCACGGTTTTTCACTTATCGCGGGTCTTCAGGGTACCTTCAGGGCAGCTGTGGTTGAGAGGTTAGAGCAGTCGTCCTCCAATGCGAGAGTTGGGGGTTCGAATCCACCAGCAGTCACATGTTGAAGTGTCCCTGGGCAAGACACTGAACCCCTCATCTCCTTGGATGTGTGTCCCATTGGTGTCTGAATGTGATAAAGCTCTGATTAGTCTCTTTAGAATGATTTGTTCAATTAGCTGTAGATCTAGTATAGAGCTGTATGAATGGGTAAATGAGGCACAGATTGTTGTAAAGAGCTTTGAGTATCTTGATCATATAGAAAGGCGCGATATAAATACAGTCCATTTACCATCTATCTCCCGTGATAAACGAGGGACTACTGTATTTTGTTTTGATTAAAATAAACTATCTCGACAGCATGCCGGAGCGTTGCTTTGCTTCTCTGAATAGACTCATCCATTCTTCACTAATAAATGTGCGGCATTTTTTAACAACCGTGAGATTTTCTCACTGAATATTAGCAATTTCCACAAACAGTGTTTCTAGTTTTCAGGTTGTCGTTGATGTGTGTGTGTGTGTGTGTGTGTGTGTGTGTGTGTGTGTGTGTGTGTGTG
>NC_056510.1:39099218-39108685 GCF_014905685.2 Nematolebias whitei | reverse complement strand
TGTGTGTGTGTGTGTGTGTGTGTGTGTGTGTGTGTGTGTGTGTGTGCGTTTGCTTATGTTATATTTGGGGTCGTGAACACGTTTACACACCAGTCATTTGGGGACACCTTGGCAAGTGGGGACCAAAACCACGGTCCCCAATTAGAGAACCTTATAATCGCATTCAGCACGCTCCAAAATGTATTTTAATCCAAAAATCTCAAACGTCCCAAAAAGTCACTAAAATAGGTTTTTTTGTGTATGTGTATGGTTTCGCCCCTCGCCTCCCCACAAAATCTGTGTATACCTCAATGTTGTCCCTAGTGGGAGTGTGTAGAACTGCATTAAACTTCATAGGTGGCCTATGTAATGCCTGATGATAAAGAATCATAAAATAGAAACTTAAACTATAAGTAGGACCACATAGTAGCCCATGTTTTGCCTGATGTAAAAAATTTAAACAAATGAATGGGCACATGGATTAAGCAAAAATGAAAACTGTTCTAAAAAACTGATAAAAAATATTGTCTTTTGAAAGTTATAATCTTAGTGTCAGCAAATTAGCAGCACTATATTTTCAAATACTATTTTAACATGTCAAAAGCATTGTATACTAAATACTCTAGTGATTTACATTAACTTTTTGGACTTGTTTGCTTACAGTTTATTAAAATATATTCCTATTTCCATATCTCCACCTATCATGGTCTGTATAGCAATGTGCATTTAAGTAATTATGCTACAAAAAGTAAATTAACTGAACTCCTTGAATTGATCAATATGCATTTGCTGTATGTCATTAACATTAGAATATCCAATTACTAATTTATTCCAAATACAAATTTTACAGGTGATTTATAGTTGCTTTAATTCTTTATGAGTACAATGAAAAATCAGCTGTTGTCTATGTATTAAATATCTAAAAGAAAATGTTTAAAACAATAACAAAACCATAAATGAATGACAAAAAAGACAACTTGACCTTGATAAAATTTTATATAGCACCACAAAAAAGCCAATTAAATTAAATTACATTCAAACAAAAAAGATATATGTCCAGTGGAATATTGTGTATGGTCTAAATTAAAGGAATGTCATGGGGTAGTTTCTTATCTTGCTTATTCATCTAGTCCCTTTTCTCACAAAATTGTGCCTTAATTACCAAGGTAACCTCATTATTAGGTTTACCATTTGAGAACCTGGACTACAACACAGTAAAAGAAACTAACAAGAAATACAAATAAAAAATATGACAGTGGTGATGCACAGTACATTATCACTTATGTCCCACTACATTTTGATAAATTTAAGCTGTCAAATTTATTTCATGAGAAAAATAGCAGAACAGAGTTAGACAATTGAATGAATATATTGACCATTGGCATTTGGACTTCATCATAGTATATTTTTAAAGTTAATTATTTCTCTTATTTAGCTAGTAAATTTATTCACAAGGGTTTTAATCTATAAATAATTGCACAAGTCCAAATCTAACACTGATTGTGTACAGACCATCTGATATATTCATAGAATCAATGCCTCTGACTTCCTCTCCAGCCCACAGTCAGTCAGTCTAACAGTAGCTGACCTACTTCAGGACACCACTGGCAATTTATTTTATCCATCCATTATCTTTTACTCGCGTCTTCCATTATGGGTCGTGGGGTTGCTGGTGCCTATAAACAGCAATCTCTGTGCAAGAGGTGGGATACACCCTGGACAGGTCACAAGCCCATCATAGGGCCACATAGAGACAAACAAGACAAACAACCATTCACTCACTCACTAACAGGGATAATAATTGTTACCAATTAGCATAACATACGTGTTTTTAGTCTGTGGGAAGAAACCGGAGTACCCAGATAAAACCCACACATGCATGGAGTGAACATGCAAACTCCACCCAGAAAGGCCCCTGGATGAGGATTTAAACTAGGGTAGCCTGCTCACTGAGAGGTAGCAGCCTTACCAGTTGTGCCATTGTATTGCTACCAATGCTAATTTATTTCTTAGCAAACATCCAAATAATTTATTTGTTCAAATGATCAACAACTGTGGTAAAAAAAAATTGTTTGGACAGACAAAATCAAGGAGATTGCTGAATGTGGATTACTGGGATCCCACTCTGGAGCCAGGCCTGGGAGAGGGGGTCATCAACAAGTGTCTGGTGAATGGGACTCTGCCTATGGGGCTCAATTAGTTTCAGTTCAAATGAACAACATGGGTTTCAGGAAATCATCATATCATTTGCTTCTAGAACAGGTAAAAGTTTGGTGCACGTCAGTCCTAAATGTTCAGCTTAAGCCAAATAAATCTTTGTACCTTTTAAAAATTATCACTTGAACCACTGAACAAATCTTTGTGAAACATACAGGAAATCATCAGCCTTTTTTCTTGTTGGAATTTTGATTACAATTTGGTGTGTATGCAATACATTTTAGGCAGCTAAAAAAATAAAAATTGACCTTCAAATTAAAAAAAACTAACAACGTCCCGCTACAATAAGGTAAATGCTTGAAATTTACAAGGTCTTTTAAGCTCCTATAGATGAAGTTGATTGGTGAATTTCAGCTTCCTAGTTGCATGACAGCCCATGTGGTAGGTCTTCACTTGATACAATGTATTCAAAATATAATCAAATATAAATTATATTGTTATTTTTTTGGTGTGTCTGGGTGTTTCATGTTAATTAATATGACTGTTTATACAGTGGATTTTGTAATAAATAATAATAATAATAACTTTTATTTATAATGCACTTCACATTCACAGTGAATCTCAAAGTGTCACAAAAAGTGAACATCAGATAGCAGCAGGATAAAAGCAACCATAAAAGCAACCGAGAGCAAAACAACCAGGAGGATAACGCCTCAGAATGAACACATAAAAAAAAAACTTAAAATGCACAAAATGCTGATGAAATAATCAAAAAGGAACTATGGGTGAATTTAAAAAAAAGTACAGTAAAATGAATTAAAAAACTGGGTAAAAAGAAAGGTTTTAAGACCCTTTTTAAAACATGTCACGGTCTGTGGAGCCCTCAGATATGAAGGCAGGGCATTCAACAGCCAAGGGGCAGCGCAGGAGAAAGCCTGGTCTCCTGTTGTGCAGGATCGAGACCTGGGAGTGAGAAGAAGATGAGTGTTGGAAGAGCAGAGTGTGTGAAGGACAATGAGGGGTGAGAAGTTCTTTTAAATAAGATGGTGCATTACCATATAAGCATTGGAAGGTGAGCAGATAAATTTTGTAAGTGATCCTGGCAGAAACAGGAATAACACAAACATTCACACAAAAATATTCAGATGGCCCTTTAAGCCCTTAGCAAGCACCTAGAACCTTCACATTCACTGGGATTCTATCATTTCCACCAAACTATGTCACATTAAAAGTTAATGTGTCTGGGTGTTCCATGTCCAAAGTTATTTCTTGTCATACCCTGGTTTTTGTAATAATACAAGACCCAGGGTGCTACCTAATGACTTTTGACCCTAAGGACACCAAAAAAAAACGAATAAAATGCTTGTGGCTATTCAAAGCACACTCAAAAGCCAGTTGGATGTGCAATATTGTGAAAAAATAAGTACAGGACACATCTCGAGGCACTATTTGGCTCCACGAGGGTCCTACTCCTATCCAACAAAGGGAAATTTGTGTCACTCCGGACAGGAAATCACACTCTGCAGCTGCCACCCAGAGTCCAAGGACTCTCTGCGTACAATGTTGAAAAGGACCAATTGTAACTCCAACATTTTCACATGCTTTTCCATCACATTTCACACTGGATATGTGTTAGATGTGCTTCCAACATACCCCAGTTCAAATTTTGTAGCTTTAGCTACTTCCTATCACCAGCAACAAAGTCCCACAGCACATTTGAAGGCTCCTTTGATCCCCCTTATAATGCACCAGTCTGTACCAAGCTCACAGGGTATAAGTGCGACCTGACTCCAAGAATGCAATTCTAAAGTTTGATTTTTCTGCCTAGTTCACTTCAATACAATTCATTTTATTCATATACAATAGTCCCTTGTATATTGTGGAGGTTCCATTCCCAGATCCCCACACACTCTCACACACACACAATAAGTGAAAAAAACACAAAGTAGAGATAGTAGAACAAGTAGTAGTCGTTGTAGTAAGAAGTAGTTTATTTTAGTATTTATATATCTACATTAAGGCTTTATAAACACTTCCCACATTATTGCAATATGCTATGTTCCAGTAACTGTTTGATCGACTCCGGCAACTCAAATCTCTGCCCCTAAAAGTAATTTTTATTTTGATTATTAATTAAAAATACGAGAGAAAATGTTATCCAGTCTGTGAAGTGGATGTTCCAGCCACAGCACACCGGGCTCGCTCACACGCTCCTGCCCAGGCTGGTGCTGGGTGAAGCCGACACTCCACCCATTTCACTCAGCTCCAGGCTGGGAGGAGAGCAGGAGAGGAGGCAGAGGGTGTGAGGACGGAGTGACAGGATGGTCACATTTATACACAGATACACAGAGGTGCTACGTAGAATCCTCCTCTATTCTTCCTCTCATTGTCCCTCCTCAGCAGTGTTGTGCACTGAAAAACACCCCTTGTAGCATGTCCCACAAGGATTTAAGTGTCTTCAACCAACACATTCTGCGTCGCGCCCTGCAGACAGTGCACGTTATGTGCAGCATCTCCAGACAGCTCTATACAGCACCCGCACAACTACTGGTGTCTGAACTCCTGCATATATTTCAGACATAAAAAAATTTAAAAGCTTACTGTAAAATAAATAAAAAATACAACACGAGAAATGTTTGATATGTTATTCACATTACATCACGTTTTAAAACAACGGCACTTATTTGTCAAAATAAAAACAGTGATCAAAATGCCAAAGACAGTCCAATTTACTTTGATAAAATAAATGGATGGATAGATGGACTGTCCAACAACCAAGAATAGAAGCCTTCAGGTGCTTCAAAAGGTGCCACTTTGAGAATGGAGCAGGAGCAACAACCAGGACTGGATTTAGCAGAGAAGAGTTCAGCTCAGAACCATGATGTGAGGGGAGGGGGTTAGGACATCTGACAGAATCAGAGTTGCTCTATTCACACACAACCTACTGTTGCTCTCCAAAACAGTAATTTAACCTAGTGTTTACAACTGTAGGCAAATATTGATGTTTAACAACCTGTTGAAATACACCAGATTCCAGGAAATGGTATCTCTGTTATTCAAAATTTTCTGTGGGAGAACCCACAGATCCCCACCCCCCAAATGAGCCCCACACACACTGCGGCCCACCCGCTGTTCTGGCATCAATCAATTTACAAATTAAGCCCTGAGTTTAAGCCTATAGCGGCATAAGAAACCAACCCTAACTATACGATTTATCAAAAAGGAAAGTGTTAAACCTAGTAGTCTTAAACCTAGCATTTACAATCCTTTAATTTTTTGAAAATCAACAGTGAGTCTTATCACCTTAGATATGAAAACAGACCGGTTTATTCATATTGCGCCTTGTAATTCAGTGTGCTTTGTAGTCTGAAAAACGCAGTAAGAGCTACAAAATTCAAAGTGGTATAACTTCCTTCTAGAATAACTCAACTGCTTCAAATCTACAGAGTATATTAAGCTTGAATACATGAAGGGGCCTACACAGTTTCATGTCTGTGCATTCACTACAGCATGCATGGGGGACACTTAAATGTCCCATGTTAAGGCTAAGGAAACCCATGATTAGAACACTCTACGGCATTTTAAGGGTTGTAGAAAACATGCACTGAGATGAGAGAAGGCTTGTTGGATTTCTATTAACCAGGTATTTACAATGGTACAAGATCATCTTTGTAGGACATTGTTACGGGAAGCTGTGACCCAAAATGTTCTCGTATGCAAGAAACATCCTTCTTCCCTAAGTGCTTACAGAAAAATAAAGCAAGCTTCACATTCAAAGCTTTAACTTCCTTAAGGAATAAGCCAATATCCTAAAATTTACAGGATACATTAAACATAAACATATGAAGGAGCCTGGAGAGTTTCAGGCCTGCACATGCACGACATCATGCACAGAGGCCATGTCTATTTGCACTGTTGTGTGTGAGGCCTCCATTCACACACTCTGGGCTGCTCTGCGACTTCTAGGAAGCTCGCAGAGATGAGAGCGGGCTTGATAGATTTCTATTAACCAGATCTTTACAATGGTACAGGCTCATCTTCCTCAGTTACTCCTATAGGAAGCACAAAAGCCAAAATCACATGACAGGCCTTGAACTTTAGGGCCTTACAGCTTGCCCTAGGACAATGCAATCTGTTTCAAATTTCCAGGGTGTCATCAGCTGAGAGCTGCTCTCTAACCCAGAAAATTTTGTGTCTCTAGCTCCTATTTTCTAGGAATTATGGACCATCCATCACTTGTATTAATTAAAAAGTGTCAGGGTTTGGTGGACAGGAACAAACCCAGTAGTGCAGACAGGACTCAACTCGGCAGATTAAAAAACTAAATACTTTAATGACGAATAAAAAAGTAACAAAACAATAAGCTGATGTGGCAGCAACACTTACATAAACTAGAAGACTCAGGAGGGAAACTCAGAAGGGACTCAGGAAGCTCAGGAAAACTCAGGAGACGCAGGAGAACACTAGATACCCAACGAATACGACGCAACGAGGGACAAGACTGAACAGACGGCTTATATACAAGGACAGGACGAGACGTGATTACAAACAGCTGTGACGAGACAAGGGTGACACCAATTAAACTGAAGAGGAACACACAAGGGAAACACAGACACAAACAGAGCCCACGAAATGGTACCATCCTTACAAAAAGGCCTGACCTTTTGACATTTGGAGGGCCTGTTGACCCCTTAGGAACCTCCCAAAGGGTTCAAACTCACAAGGTGCAATCAGCATGTCTCCAGTTATATCCTCTGAAAGTTTTGTGGTCCTGGTTACTTGCTGTCAGAAGTTACATTGCGATCATTAGAAATGTGTTGTATGTGGAACAATGAGTTCAAAACTCAAACCAGAAGCTCCAGTGAGACAATGTGCCAATCCTTGACACTTTCTGAGTGCTTTCAGTCTCGAACCGCAGTTTTTGATGCAGTTGCATTCTTTTATTATATTTTTTGGTTCAAATTTGCAGTTTCCCGCCAAAATGTTCATGTGACATTTTGACACCTTAGGAACCACCTACAAGATCTAAATTCACAGCTTAGGTTCAGCCTGGTGGAAAGTACTGGATTTTAAAGTTTGGTGTCACTAACTTGTTTCAGTGTGGAATTGTGGGTAATGATGTACAAGGCAAATATGGGTGTTTTGTTAGGTCACTAAACAAGGTCGTAGAAGTGCCAAAATCACAGAGTCCCACCAGCCTGAGGCCCTGATCAAGCCCACAAGGATTTTTTGAGCTGGCATGTTCCAGATAGGAATTCTGGGTAGTGGTCCGCTGGACAATGAGGGTACTCGTTACCCACCTGAACAATCAATCAATCAAATCAATCAATCAATCAATCAAACTTTATTTATAGAGCCCTTTCCAGCAGCCAAAAGGTGCACAAAGTGCTGCACAGTACAGAAATTAAAAACAAACAAGAATAAAAAATCAGCCAGTTAAAAACAAAAACAATTACAATTAAAACATAGCAAAATTGTCAAAGACCTACTAGGTATTAAAAGCCTGCCTGAATTAAAAGGTTTTAAGTTTAGATTTAAAATGCTCCATGTCAGTTATGGTGCACAAGTCCTGAGGTAGCTGGTTCCAGAGTCTGGGTGCGACAACCAAAAAGGCCCGGTCACCCCATCGTTTGTAGTTGGATTTTGGGACAGAAAGTAGAAATGTATTAGAAGATCTCAGTGTTCTCCTATATTCACGGACAGCTACAAGATTAGACAAATATAGTGGGGCAAGACCATTGAGAGCTTTAAAAGTGAATAATAAATTTTTAAATTTATTTCTAAAATCGACTGGAAGCCATTGGAAAGAAAATAAAACAGGCGTGATGTGCTCACGTCTGGAGGTGTTGGTTAAAAGTCGAGCTGCAGTATTTTGGACCAATTGCAGTCGTCTAATGGACGATTGGGAGATTCCTGCATATAGGGAATTGCAATAGTCGAGCCTTGAAGTTATAAAAGCATGGATGGCCTTTTCCAAGTCAGAACGATTTAAAAAAGGCTTAACTTTGGATAAAAGACATAACTGATAAAAACAGGCCTTGACTACAGAGGATATTTGTTTGTCAAACTTTAAGTCTTTATCAAATGTCACTCCCAAGTTTTTAACTGTGGATCTGAACTTGGATGTCAGAGCACCAAAGTTACAGGGAGCATCATCACCAAAGAAAATGCATTCTGTCTTTCCTTCGTTTAAAAACAAAAAATTAAGATGAAGCCACTGTTTAATGTTGGCAATACAATCAACGAAAGGTGTGAGAAGGTTACTGTTTTTAGGTTTCATTGGTAAATAAATTTGTACATCATCAGCATAGCAGTGAAAAGAAAAATTATGTTTGGCTATCACTGATCCAAGGGGCAGCATGTACAATGTGAAGAGGACAGGACCAAGAATAGAACCCTGTGGCACACCACAAGAGAGAGGGGCAGTGGAAGAAGACAGATTATTCAGCATGACAGAGAACGTTCTGTTGGTCAAATAAGCAGTGAACCACTTGAGAGCTGTACCAGAAATTCCAATGTAATGTTGGAGACGAGACAACAGGACAGCGTGGTCCACTGTATCAAACGCAGCTGTAAGGTCCAGCAGCACCAGAGCAACGGGACACTTGACATCCATGGACATGGAAATGTCATTATGGACTTTTAACAGGGCTGATTCGGTAGAATGACTGGTTCTAAATCCAGACTGAAATGTTTCATAGATACCATGGTTTTCTAAAACAAGTTGTAACTGCATAAAAACAACTTTTTCTAAGACTTTAGATAAAAAAGGCAGATGCGAAATAGGTCTAAAATTTGATAAAAGTGATGGGTCTAGGTGAGGTTTTTTAAGAAGGGGCCTAACCAGAGCATGTTTAAATGCAGCAGGGACAATTCCTAGACAAAGGCAGGAGTTTAAAAATGTTAAAATACAGAAACCCACAGAATTAAAAACCTCTTTCAAGAACTTGGAGGGAAGAACGTCCAGTGGGCAATTAGTGAGCTTCATGTGTTGAACAACATCAGTGAGAGTGGCAAGGGACACTGGTTGAAAGTGTTCAAACACGACTGGAGCTACAGAGACAGCAGAGGAGTCAGGAGCAACAGAACTAGTGACCTGTCTGACTGAGGCCACTTTATCCTGGAAGAATTTTAGAAAGTTTTCACAGTTAGTGGCTGTGGCATCTGGTGAACAAGGTCGTTGAAGCACCAAACTCACAGATCCTGATCAGTATGATGCCCTGACTGGGTTCTGTGTGCTTTTTGTCCCTCTTCCATTCACGCTATGAATTATGGGTACTTGTCTTTTTTTTAATGGGGTCAGAGTTCCCCCCCCTAAACAGAGCCATAGG
>NC_056510.1:39095127-39099118 GCF_014905685.2 Nematolebias whitei | reverse complement strand
GATAGAGAACTTTACTAATTGGCTTTTATGTGAATGTTCCTGTAAAGTGCCCTGAGACAACTTTGTTGTGATTTGGCGCTATATAAATAAACTGAATTGAATTATTGTTTACATGGGCACAATCCGTTCACGACGAGTGTTTACATGCAACGAGCTTTTATTCTGAATAGAAGTACTGACATGCGCAGAGTAGTAAACTCTCCTTAAAAAAAAACACAGAAGAAGAAGTTCTACTTCCGGGATGAATATAAACAAAACTGAGCGCCCTAAATGGACCCGCTCCAGGTTTTTAATGACGGTGGAGACGTTGCTGCACTCCCTGATTGAGCTACGGGTAATACAGATCATTTTGAGCCTTTTAAAGTTTCTAGTTTATTTATTGATTGATTGATTGACCTTTATTTAACCAGGTAAATCCCACTGAAATCACAGATCTCTTTTGCAAGGGAGGCCTGGGCCTGAAGGCTGCCTAACATGCATGTTTTTGGTCTGTGGGTGGCATACGGAGTACCCGGACAAAACCCATGCAAGCACGAGAAGAACATGTAAATTTTACACAGAATGACCCCAGGTCCAACCGGGGATTGAACCCAGGACCTTCTTTCTGTGAGGCAACAGTGCTATCCGCTGAACCATTGTGCTGCTGAAAGTAGCAGAAGTGTTGTGTCCCTCACTGACCAGTTTTGCTTCCCCAACATAGAATAAGCCAGGCAGAAATACGTGAGGTAGACATAGGTCGCACTTGTGCAGTCAGATCAGTTTTCCACAATCAGAAAAAAATGAACTGATTAAGTCTTTACATGCATACCGTTCGGATTTTGAATCGGCATAAACACCCCTCTCATTCGGATTGAAAATTAATTTGGATCGAGCTAAATCAACAAAGAATAATCCGAATGGCTGTTTAATCCAATTACTTATATCCATGTAAACATTGCTTGAGTTTAGTGCAGCTCCTCAGACTTTTGGATAAAAGATGAAACATTTCAACAATATGTTTTTATCAGTCCAGAGGACCAGACGTAACTGTTGGATTTTTCTACCTGGATTATTGAGTATGCATCAAGATAACCTGAATGACATTTACATTTTTGTCTGTGTGGAAGAACTTTTTCAAAATCCCCCAAAACCAAACACATCCAGAAATCCTGAAGGACGTCAACACCAGCAACTGTTGTTAAGAATTCAATATTGTGACGTTGACACCTTGTACTGTAGTTTATGCCAGTTAAAAATGAAGAAAACATACAAAACAGTGCTGCAGCACAAGTAAATCTCTGTTGAAGTCCAACACCCTGTTTGAGGTGATTTGTATCATGCGTGTGACTGAAAACAGTCACTGGTATATGACTGTATAATGTGGAACAGAAACATATGAAGAACATGAGGAAACCAAACATAAAGCCGCATTAGAGCAGTTGTTTACTTCAGGGTTTAATGGAAATGCTGCTTCACATCTGCAAAACCATTCTCAAACCTTTCCATTCAGCCTTCGGTCCTCCGCTGGCTTCACATTCAGACCTGATTATCCTTAAAGCAGACTTTCAGTTTAGGGTAGTTGGACAGATTAAAACATGTTTTATCAAATTCTGCAGCTGCAGCGGACCACAGGCGGCTGACACTGACATGACACGAGTGAAGCTCAGAGGTTGAGGGACAAGAAGGCCAAACTTCAGCATTTCTAAATAAAACAGGCATTTCTTGTCTTGACACCTTTAAAACATGTCTCGTGCAGCTGTTTTACTATCTGTGAAACACACATCACACAGTATGATCACCCACCACCACCATCTAAAGGGTGATAATGTTTTGGCCTGGGTGTGTAAGTTTATCTATCTGTTTTGTTAGCAAAATACCTCATGAACCCCTGGAAAACTTTTACTTAGACACAGAAAGTGATAACTCAATGGACATGCTTAACATTTGTAGTTAATCCAGTGCAGTATGGCCACCACAGATAGGCAGAATAATCAAATGCCAAAATGGCTATAGCCCAGACAGTTTGGCAGATGTTGAACTAAACATCTCTGTGGTACTCACTGAAACTCACAACATGTATTTCAAGCATTCTCAGGAGGCTTTGTGCATGTTACTGTCAAGCATTAACCAAGATGTCTCTGCCTGTCATTTGTAAACATGATTTGGTTTGAAACTGTGGCATGAATAAAGGAGGGGGATGTGCATTTTCTTCAGGGACTTTATTGAGTATAGAAGTTTTTTTAAAGTGCATCTCTCCTAAAAAGTCATTTTAATGCAGTCAGTTTTTGGAGAACAGTGCAACAAAGGTGTTTCTGTTTTATTCTACCAATCACACTGTGGATGTTTTTTTTTATGTAAGCCGCAGGTTTGGATAAGGACATAAAATAGTTATTCCTGCTTCAGTTTCCTGAAGCTGTTTAAACTCAAAGACGACAGGGTCAGACAACCGAACAGCCAGTCCCTTGAGTCACTCAGTCATTGTACCAGGCAGACAGCCAACCAGTCAGGAAGCCAGAAGGATGGACCTCGAGCCAGATACTCCTGCTAATCCACTCAGCACAGAGCTGGTAGTTATCCCACCAGCAACCCAGCAGGTAGGCTGGCTGACCTCTCAATCCAGTGGCTAAGATAGATGTGAAAATATTATCTAACTGAATATATAAAAATGCTTATGCTAAACTGGAAGATATAAATAAAGCTAACAAAGGGACATCGCTACATTCTGTGGTCAAATTGCCCCCAAATATCAGTCATCTGAGTGTTTCTGGAACAACTAAGAATAATTACAGATTATGTGGTCTCAGTGAAGGAGGAGAATCACTGCAGGAATATTATTCCACTTCATGTGCTGAGAGCCATAAATACGAGCAAAGAGAGAAGAATTACAGCCACTGACTAAAGGTTGGATTAATTCAGAGAACATGTGGTCACAGGAACTAAAAACTGTAGCATTGATTAGAGTTTTTTTGGTTGAGTCCAAATTGTTGATTTTTGCAACTCTTTGAGCTGACAGTTTTAAATGTGGATGCCAACGTTTGATAAACAGTAACATCTGTTTGGGCCAGTGGTTCTTAAATTGATTTTGTTGGTGAAAAACGCCTGTGATACCCCAAACCCTGTAGGACACAGAACAAAATAGTTACAATGCATAAAGTATTCAAGTATAAACATGCTTACTAAAGTCCAAAAAGTTCAATCTGGTCCTCTGGACATTCAAAAAAAAACAAAAAACAAAACAAAGCAAAAAAATATAGAAACGTTTCGTCTCTCATCCGAGAGACTTCCTCAGTCTGAGGTGCTGTTTTCAGCTCAGTCTCTTAAATAGCACCGTCTCAGAGTGGATCAACCAGTTTGCTGCTGACAACCAGAACCAGCTGATCACATGCTCAAGAAGGACCATCAGCCTAACAATGGATCATTAGCACACTGATGGCTGTTTACGATGAGAGACGAAACGTTTCTATATTTTTTTGCTTTGTTTTGTTTTTTGTTTTTTTTGAATGTCCAGAGGACCAGATTGAACTTTTTTTGGATTTTTCTACCTGGATTATTGAGCATGCATCAGGACATGCTTATTAAAGGAAAATAAATAAAATTGAATACATTTCTTTGAATAATTTGTTGTTGAATTTAAAAACAGTTATGTATGTCTGTGTGTATGGATGGATGAATGGATGAAAAGATGGACGGTTGGATGAAAGGATTTATGTATGAATGGATGGATAGATGGATGTCACAGTCCCCTTGGCAGGCCTTTACTCCTCCCAGTGGGGCATGTTTACTCCTCCCAGTGGGGCATGTTTACTCCTCCCAGTGGGGCATGTTTACTCCTCCCAGTGGGGCATGTTTACTCCTCCCAGTGGGTCATGTCTCACGGTTTGAGACTTTTGGTTTAGGGGAATATTGTTATAGTTTTTATAGTAACTTTCTGTTTATTTTAGTCATCCTGGTTTAGCTGACTGGTTGATAAAGTGGTTGTGACTGGTTGATGAAGTGGTTGTGACTGGTTGAT
>NC_056510.1:39094832-39095117 GCF_014905685.2 Nematolebias whitei | reverse complement strand
AAGTGGTTGTGACTGGTTGATGAAGTGGTTGTGACTGGTTGATAAAGTGGTTGTGACTGGTTGATAAAGTGGTTGTGACTGGTTGATAAAGTGGTTGTGACTGGTTGATAAAGTGGTTGTGACTGGTTGATAAAGTGGTTGTGCAGTTAGAGAAACTCAACACAGGAGTTTGATTCCTCTGACTTTGAACAAAAGCATCAAGTGGTTCCTTTCAGTGTTCTGTAGTCAAAGAATCAGCCACACACACACACACACACACACACACACACACACACACACACACAC
>NC_056510.1:39091069-39094822 GCF_014905685.2 Nematolebias whitei | reverse complement strand
CACACACACACACACACACACACACACACACACACACACACACACACACCGACAAACTACAGCCTGAAGGACATGTGGGGGGAGGGGGCAGCAGACAGTGACCTGGATGTCTGAATTCAACTGTTTCACTAAGAAGATGACATCATCGTCTCATTGTCATGTGACTTTCCTCCCTCTTACTTGTGAACTGTACCTATATTTTGGACATTTGTCTCTGATCCTCTCGTCCTTGCTTCCATAAATGAAAGTCGTCTTTGTTCATTGCTGTGTTACACCGCACACTGTCTGTCTCTCCTTCCTCCCCTTCATATCACATTCCCTTAAGTGCAGCTAGATCCTGAAGCTACTCATTATCATTCCTGGGCATGAAACGGTGGGGAGACACAGTGGCGGCCATATTGTTTCCAAAGTTTTACAAGACACAATGAGAGCAGAGAGAAAAGAACCACAACCGCAGGGGAGTGCACAGCCACAAAACGGAAATCTCATAGAAAACAGAGCCTTTGGTTTCTAGAAACCAGAAGGTACTAACATGTCTCCAACATGTCTCCAACATGTCTCCAACAGGGACCCTGAGGGGCTTGTTTCAGGCAGTACTAACTGCCACTCGTTCACATGTGAAGGAGTTGCATTTTAGATAAAAATTAAATGAGGTTTCAGCTTCTCAGACCAATAGATTTAAAAGAAAACTTTTCTAAAGTCACTCAGCTTCATTACCTGCTGATATGAGATGTGCATGAGCCCGCACTGTGAAGGACTTACAAAACCTACAGAAAATACCAGTAACTCTATTAGTTTCTATTACCTATGGTATAGACCCTTTGCAACTACGTCACATACGTCAGCAAATCATGGCGAGACGCCATGACGGACGTCAGAAGTGAAGGACATCAGTTCTGAGCTCTGGAGAACAGAGGAGGACGTGGATGTTGACCCGTGGTGAAAAAATGGAGGAAAATACACTTTTAAAAATAATCGTAAAATAAATATATTGTCAATCAAAAAAAAAAAACCTGTAGTGTCGAGTTTTTAAACAAAAAAACAACAACAAAGTGTTAAAATATAAAAACTAATTTAAATTAGATACTTTTATTTCAGGCTGAGACGGCTCTAAAAGACTGACTCTGGGAACAAATATTTAAAACGAGTGTTTTTAAGCAGTTAAATAATTGATTGGTTGATTTCCCTCTGAGGAACATGAATCGTCATAAAGTTCAAGGGTTCAGACCGTCTTATTCAAACGTTCACAATATGACGCTTTTGATGTGGATCAGATTTCATGATCTCGTCAAGTTACAGAAAACAAAGTTAAGTTTTTGGGCTGCATGCATTCAGCTGGGACTGCTGCAAGATAAAGAATAAAGATCAATTCATTGTGAAATAATTCTTTATTAGTTTTTTGAAAATGTTTGTTATCATATCGCGAGATTCGATCAACAGAAGATGCCATCTCCTCACTGCTCTCACCCACGTGGAACAGAAGGACTCCTACGTCCATATGATCTTTGTGGACGTCACTTCTGCCTTCAACACCATGATTCCCCAGACCCTGATGGACAAACTATTCACACTAGGACTAACGCCACTTTTGCACTGCTCCTTCTCAGCACCGACTCTACTCAGCTCTGCTCAGATCAGCCTGATTGGCACCAAACTTCAGGACGGTTTCTGGAGGCGTGTCCAGAATCCAAAATCCTGCTAATGAACTTTTAATGAACTTTAGTTCACCGAGTGAGAGTTCTGTGATGAGTTAAACTCAAAGCAGTCTGCTCTCAGATAAATAATGTTAAATTATTATTTTTAAATATGAATATTTCTGTTCAGTGCCCAGAGACGACTTCTGTTGTGACTTGGTGCTATATAAATAAACTGAATTCAATCTGATGAACCAGAACCTACAAAAACATTTATATTTAAAATTCCATATTTTTCTTCATCATTTGATGTATTTGCACTCATTTTTGATATGTGGTTTGTTTCTTGTATACAGATTTTATTTTAGTAATTAAGGGTGCATTCACACCAGCCCTGTTTAGTGGTTTTTTTTTTTTAATGTTTCCACCCTCTGTCCCGGACTCCCGCCTGCCAGGGCTCAGAATCCAACCTTTGTGAGCAGGCGAGGCCGGGGCTCAGGGTCCAGCCTGGCGTGCTTCAGCGGATCGACAGCTCGTATGATCCTTCACGGTGACTCCGCTCGCTTGAATTTTGTCGTCGGTCATCAAACACAAAAAACGCCTGGACTTCAGAATTAACACGGTGTTGCCATTATTGCTTTTAAAATCTTAAAAATAGATCCAGCCGCTGCTCCGCATCCAGAGCAATTGTAAATGATGGATCGGTGAAAAGTTCCTGAGATCCAGTGACTCCTCCCCCTGACCAATCAGTGTCCTGCATTCACACTGCCATCCCGACTCAGCTCACACGGTCCCACTAGAGCAGCAGGGACCAAACAAGGTCCTGAATCAGCTTCAAATCAGCTAAAAAGTACTGTGGAATAGTGATGTTTCCGTGGAAGGCTGAGTAGAGTCGGGGGCTGAGAAGTTGCAGTGCAAATGGGGCATAAGTTCCTCTCTATGCAACTGGGTCCTAGACTTCTTAACCAACAGACCACAATCTGTGAAGATCGACGACTTCTCCTCCTCCACCATAACCTTCAGCACACCCCCCCCCCCCCCATTATCATTATTATCACATTATTGCCGGGATATGAATTTTATGCCATATTGCACATCCTGACTCTGTATCTAACATCTGACTGCTCTTACAGTCAGTAAACACCAGCAGATGTCCACAACATTAAAACATACTGATAAAAGCAAAGGATAATGATGTTTAGAGGAGATTATAACAATTAATTGTTTGTTGTTTGTCAGATGTGGATGTGAAAACGGCCAGACAGACATATGAAGCCATCGCTGGACCACAGAATCAGGATCTGAGAATTTGTGACTCCAAACTACACATATACTACACATATACTACACATATACTACACATATACTAGAGTTCTAGAATTGCGCCGCTCCAGGTGTCTGCATGTTGGAGCAGCTCGGTTCCTTTCATTCTGAGATTTTGCTTTTGGAAACTTTAATTCCTCTTTTTCTGGATGTAAATCATATTTTTTGGATGGTTGTTTCCTCTGGTATCAGATGCTGTGCAGCTGGAAGGATTTTTACTGAAACTTTTGTAGTTTTGGACATTTGTTATGATGCGTAACCATGGCAACAAGGCAGTTTCTACAACCAACAGCTGATTTACATCTCAAAAGCTCAAGTAATATCTCAACTACAGCCCTAAATTTCAAATGAGTTGAAAAGGATGTTCTGTGGACGCATTTTCATCTACCTGCCAGCTGTGCTGGAATGCCTGACCACTGAGATCCTGGAACTATCAGGAAACATGGCTCATGACAGCGGAAGGACAAGATCGTCCATCAGCACCTACAGTTGGCTGTCCGCAGCGATGAGGAGCTCAACAAGCTGCTGGGAGGAGTGGCCATTGCCCTGGGAGGATTTCTGCCCAACATTCAGGTGATCCTGAAGCCCAGGAGGCCAACCAAGTGCAAGTAAACAGATCAACATCTGTGGCCAGTTTTTTCAGATCTGCTATAAGACGGACCATCACAAGAGATCCTTCCCGCCCACAACCATCAACATCTAGAACAACTCTTTTATGAAACAAGGAAAATGAGCTACAACAATATTTAATTTCCCTCTGGGATTAATAAAGTATTTTTGAATTTGAATTTGTATA
>NC_056510.1:39078706-39090969 GCF_014905685.2 Nematolebias whitei | reverse complement strand
GGTGTCAATGACTGGCTTTTGGACATTTATCAAGTCAGTCTTCCCCATGATTGTGTAGCCTACTGACCAAACTGGAAAACCCTTTATAAGCTCAGGAAGACTTTGCTGGTATTTGAGTTAATAAACTGATTGGGGGTGACACCACAAGTTTCCAGTATATAGCTTTTTAATTTTCTATTTTTTTGAGCTGCACCTGTTCATTATTTTGAATTTATTTTGATGTTAACATGCAGTGATTATACTGAAGTATTCTAAACTTAGTTGAAGTAAACGTGCACTCAATTGTATCATTGTGAAGTACTGGAGTTACAGTAATCTTTTGACTCACTGCTTCCTAAGAATACATTCTATGTAGGGGTGTAACGGTACGCTAAAATCACATTTCGGTTCGGTTCAGTTTCAAGGAGGGCTTGATTCGGTTAATTGTCGGTGCAAAAATGGCCAAAATGAAAACTTAAATTATTTTGAAAATATGCCAAGTAAGCAATGCATAAAATACATAATGTATAAAAATAAATAAAAGCGACCCATTTGGATGATATTTTAAATAAACGGCACTCTACAATAATATATACTAACAATAAAAATCTTAATAAATACAATAACAATCAAAACCAGAACAATAAACAGCAACAGACTGTTTACAATCTTACTAGTCGAGTTTTAAATTTTTGGCCAAAAATAACAGCTTATCTAAATTTTCTGCCAAAATTTGCAGTGATGGTATCTCCAGCGGTGGCGAGAACCTGCTCACTAGCAACCGAGGTAGCAGGAATAGAGTGTGTCAGCTTCAAGGGAAGGGCACCCTGAAGCTCTGTACTCACAATCTCTTCTTGGACAAATTGACCTAATTTCTTAAAATGAATTGTTAAAATCGAATAGTTTTCATTTGATACTATTTCTATCATGTGATTCTTGACCTGCCATTATGTATCTGTTCCTCCTTCCTGTTCCTACCAAACCCAGCTGGTTAAAGCAGATGCTGCATGTCCCGAGCCTGGTTCTACTAAAGGTTTCTTCCTCATGAGGGAGTTTTACCTTACCACTGTCACCTTTGTGCTTGCTCAAGATGAGAGTTCTGCAATGGAGTTAAACTTAAATGGTCTGCTCCTCAGATAAATAGTGTTGAATTATTATTTTTATATATGTTTCTGTTCAGTGCCCTGACATGACTTCTGCTGTGACTTGGTGCTATATAAATTGAATTGAATTGAAAAAAAACAGGATAATTGAAAAACAAATATTATAAATATGCAGACGTATTACATTTTGCAAGCATGCTGTCACCTCTCTGCCTCATGTGAGCTGCAATTGAATTCTTAGAGAAAAATTACAATAAACTGATACCAGACAGAAGCATGAATGATGATGATCATCTTCATCAACAATTTCTTTCTACCTATTGACTACAGTTCTAGTAATTTAGTAAAAATATTTGAATATTCAACTGTGAATCCATTTTGTCCAAACCCCTTCTAAATCTAATGTAGGGTGGGGGTTTTCTTAACATGAATACAATATTTTTATACACAGCTTTTGCAGTGTTCTGAAGTAATGTATGCCATCTATGTTTTAGATAAACACTGATTTTTTTTAAAATAGTATGGTCTTTACATTTGTTCTTCACAGGCAACTGGGAGAATGCTAAACATAAGTGGGAAGACACAGAGGTTCGTGCGGTTGAAAAACACATGATGAATTTCGTCCACACATGCAAGGTACCTCAGAAAATACACTTCCTTCAGTGCATCAAGCAGAGCCAAATGTACTTGAGGACAGAAACTGGACTGGGTAAAAAATTGTCAGAAACCGGATCACTGCCTTGAAGAGACTGGCTTGTGCCAAAGAATTATTATAGTTTGTGATTTTCAGCCTAGTTTAGACATTTTGACATGTATTAAATTTAATCAAGTAAGTAGATTTTTTTAATGATAGCACCTTTTCCTCCTCTTTCTTCTCTGCTGCTTTTCTTGATGTAATATTTGAGGTTTGAGCAGAAAAGGGATCATCTGAACATTTTTTGAAGTGATAATGTGTCAAAATAGTTTTCAATAGTTGGTATCTTATTTGCTGAAACATCAGTCATGGATCACAGAGTATGGAGAAAGACTTATGTCTTCATCTGGATTAGGCTACTGGGTAGCCAAATGAGTACCAGTTTTTCTTTTTTCTTTTTCAGACTTGCAAAACTACTTCCTCAAAAATAACACACAGATGTGAAAGAATTTGCATTAGTTAATTAAATTCAATGCACTTTTGCATGACAGTTTTTCAGTTTGTATGCTGAGCATAAACTTTTATTTGCCTGTAATGATGAAGTGGCAAATGTATCAATCTGACTGATAAGTACGTTTAGTCAGTCCAAAAGTTTGCTCATCTTCTGGTAGAATAATACATTCAGCAGCCTTCGCATCAGTAGTATATGCATGGTCTATCTATGCTCTGCACACAAACATATGCATAGTAATATGGACATCAACTGAGAATAAAGTGACAAACTTTATTAACAAAAAATGGTGCCATCCAAAAGTTTAAGGGTTTAATATTGGGTAATGTAGCATTCTTTGACACAAGTGTGTTGTTTTTGAGAAAGTTGTTTTATAGAATAAAAAAACACCTTGTTTGTTAACCATTTGCCTAGCCTTGACAAAGACATCTATTTTCTACATACTTTGTGCTCTATGATGGATGTCACAGCTGACAAGGTACTAACTATTCATAACAATTTCACTGAAAATTACCTCAAAAGTTATTAGACTATCTTTTTTTGTTGGTAAAGACACTTGCGTCAATGCAGAACCCTATGCACTTAAGGACTGAAACTAGACTGGTGTTAAAAAAATGTATCAAAAATTGAATGTGTGAATTGAATTGTATGCCAAATAATGATTGTAGTTTTTGTTTTGATGTAATACTTGAAATGAATATGTTGAATACAAAACACTTTTTAGCCAGTGAAAGTGTATTTTTGTTGCCCAAAGCCTGTCCTGATGACTCATGCTCTTTTCCAATATTTATTTGAACTGCAGAGCATTTCAACAGTGTTCTGAAATTTAGTAAAAAGTTGCTAAGCATTTTATTGTTGGAATTATTTTTCTTTTGCTTGTATTTCTTGGGCTGACATTAAGTCTCAAATTTCACATGATTTAATACTAAACAAATCTGAAATAAGACTATAAATTTGTTAAACATTTTGAAAAAATATTTTGATATATAAAACATAGTGATTTAACCAATCATCTGTAGCCTGAAACAGGTCCATAAAATCCAATAGGCTGGTCACTAGTTAAAAAAATTAAACTACAAAAAATTAGGAAGAATTTATATATATAAAAAATGAAAATACATTTATTTATGATTTTTATTTATTGAAAAAAAATATTTCAAGAGGGTGATATAGAAGAATACTTTTTTAGGAAAACATCTTGTAAACATATTCAATAAATAAATATTCAATTAAAAAATCATATGCAAGTGCTGTGCTTGAGCAGAAGTAAAATGTAAAACATCAATGTCAGAGGCCCAACTATGTCAGTATGTTGTGTGAACTAAAACAGAGTTGATCACACATTAACAGAAGTGGCTCAGAATTGGTTCAAACAGTGGTCTTTGAGTTTGTGCAGATTATCTAACTTCAGACTGGATAACAGATCTATGAACCAAATTAAGGTAAAATAAAAACTACTTTTGGCACAAAGCTAAACAATAGAGTTCTTAAAGATAAAAGGAAATTTTAATCTTGATGATCTAGAGTACTTTCTGTATGTCTTCACATTTGCATTGCTGCTTGTACAGTATATTGTGCAACATTTCTTTTAGGGTTGTATTAGGCAAGGTTTCCCCAATTCAAAAGTCGAGAACAACTGGCCAGGTCAATATAAACTAATACAAGGTTGCATATTTGTAGTACACTGTTTTGTTCATATTACATATGTTTTGAAATAGCTGTAGATAAAACAATGACTAGTCCCCAAAGGGATTTAAGGTACCCAAAGGTGACTTTAATCAGTTTGTGTATCTGTGTAAAACTGTATAAAACTTTCTTAGATGAAGAACTTTACTAATTGGCTTTTCTATGTATGTGAATGTTCCTGTAAATCATCCTGAGACAACTTTGTTGTGATTTGGTGCTATATAAATTAACTGAATTGAACTGAATTGAATTAAAGTCCCCAAAGGGATATAAGGTACCCAAAGGTGACTTTAATCAGTTTGTGTATCTGTGTAAAACTCAAGTCCCCAAAGTGGACTTAAAAATTCCCTGGTCCCCAATGTGAAGGCAAAAAATAATTTTATCAAAAAAGGATTTAAACAAAATTTTCAGGTGACATTTGTTTTCTGTAAATTTAGAGTAAAAAAAATCACATAGCAGTTTGTCCCTAACCCATTCAGAAAGGGGTGTCCCCTAAGGTAGGTAGTTAAAATATGCGCCCCCAATTTGGACATAAGCAAACCATGGTGTGTGTGTGTGTGTGTGTGTGTGTGTGTGTGTGTGTGTGCGCAGGAGTGAACCTGTTGGTGGGAACAGAGAGCGGCCTGATGCTGTTGGATCGCAGCGGTCAGGGGAAAGTTTACCCTCTGATCAACCGACGGCGCTTCCAGCAGATGGATGTCCTGGAGGGACTCAACGTCCTCGTCACTATATCAGGTACACACACCTGTGCAGAGGCATGCATTTATACACTTAACATTGTAGTTAACTAATGTGGAATGAAGAAGCAGACAGACTGTAGTGCAGTGGATATTATAATACGAGTTTCTCTTCTTTTAATTTGCTTTAGTTTTGTCAAATAGTTTTTTTGTTTTGTTTAGTTTTTTCTCCAGTCCATTTCTCTTTCTGACTTGTAGCTCATTCGGAGAAAAAACATTCTTCTGCAATCAAAATAAAAAAACTAGTGTTTGTTTTAAAAATACACATTGATCCCTGTAAGAGTTTTAAACTAAGACCAAGATAGGGGGCGGCTGTGGCTGAGTGGTTAGAGCAGTCGTTGAAATATGCTAATTTTCTGGGACAGGCATTTTGGGTTTTCATGAGCTGTATGCCATAATCATCAGTATTAAAACAATTAAAGACCTGAAATATTTCAGTTGGTGTGCAATGAATCTGAAATATATGAAAGTTTCATTTTTATCATTACATTATGGAAAATAATGACCTTTATCACAATATGCTAATTTTTTTAGAAGGACCTGTATTTCATCCCACCAATGAAAGACAAGTGTTTTTAATACAAAAAACGCCAACCTTCAAATAATCATGTTCAGTTATGCACTCAATACTTGGTCAGGAATCCTTTTGCATGAATGACTGCTTCAATGTGGCGTGGCATGGAGGCAATCAGCCTGTGGCACTGCTGAGGTGTTATGGAGGCCCAGGATGCTTCGATAGCGGCCTTAAGCTCATCCAGAGTGTTGGGTCTTGCGTCTCTCAACTTTCTCTTCACAATATCCCACAGGTTCTCTATGGGGTTCAGGTCAGGAGAGTTGGCAGGCCAATTGAGCACAGTAATACCATGGTCAGTAAACCATTTACCAGTGGTTTTGGCACTGTGAGCAGGTGCCAGGTCGTGCTGAAAAATGAAATCTTCATCTCCATAAAGCTTTTCAGCAGATGGAAGCATGAAGTGCTCCAAAATCTCCTGATAGCTAGCTGCATTGACCCTGCCCTTGATAAAACACAATGGACCAACACCAGCAGATGACATGACACCCAGACCATCACTGACTGTGGGTGCTTCACACTGGACTTCTGGCATTTTGGCATTTGCTTCTCCCCAGTCTTTCTCCAGACTCTGGCACCTTGAATTCTGAATGACATGCAAAATTTGCTTTCATCAGAAAAAAGTACTTTGGACCACTGAGCAACAGTCCAGTGCTGCTTCTCTGTAGCCCAGGTCAGGCGCTTCTGCCGCTGTTTCTGGTTCAAAAGTGGCTTGACCTGGGGAATGTGGCACTTGTAGCCCATTTCTTGCACACGCCTGTGCACGGTGGCTCTGGATGTTTCTACTCCAGACTCAGTCCACTGCTTCCGCAGATCCCCCAAGGTCTGGAATCAGCCCTTCTCCACAATCCTCCTCAGGGTCCGGTCACCTCTTCTCGTTGTGCAGCGTTTTCTGCCACACTTTTCCCTTCCCACAGACTTCCCACTGAGGTGCCTTGATACAGCACTCTGGGAACAGCCTATTCGTTCAGCAATTTATTTCTGTCTTACTCTCTTGCTTGAGGGTGTCAATGATGGCCTTCTGGACAGCAGTCAGGTCGGCAGTCTTACCCATGATTGCGGTTTTGAGTAATGAAAAAGGCTGGGAGTTTTTAAAAGCCTCATGAATCTTTTGCAGGTGTTTAGAGTTACGTCGTTGATTCAGATGGTTAGGTTAATAGCTTGTTTAGAGAACCTTTTGACGATATGCTAATTTTTTGGGACAGGCATTTTGGGTTTTCATGAGCTGTATGCCATAATCATCAGTATTAAAACAATTAAAGACCCGAAATATTTCAGTTGGTGTGCAATGAATCTGAAATATATGAAAGTTTCATTTTTATCGTTACATTATGGAAAATAATGACCTTTATCACAATATGCTAATTTTTTTAGAAGGACCTGTATTGTCAGTGTAACTCTGTCCAGTGGTTCATCCATTATCTTTACCTGCTTCTTGCGTTCCGGGTCATGGAGGTCGCTTATTACCCATATCCAGCAGTCACTGTGTGAGAGGTGGGGGACCCCCTGCAGTGTTTCCCCTACCATTATTCAAGCGGGGTGCCTCACCCCATTAACAGAACTGAGCACCTCGCCTACCAAACCGAGCTTGCCCCCCCACCCACCCACCCGGCACTGACATAGCACTAAGCTAGCGGCGCAAAATACAAGCTCTCTAGCTAAAAAGCTAAAGGCAGCGCTCACGTTGTCTCTTCCCTCAAGCTGAACACCCCCCGCCTCACTCAAAAACTGCTGCACTCAGACTTGTGTCCGTCCCCCCCATCAACAAAAATCATGGATGAGATGAGCACCCCGCCATGGCAAGTTAACTAGAGGAAACACTGGCCTGGACAGGTCTCCAGTCCATCGCATGGGCACATCGAGACAAACGTGACAAACAACCATTCACTCTTTCACCTAGGGATCATTTACAGTGACCAATCAGCCTAACATGCATGTTTGCAAAGTGTGACCTGGAGAAAACCCACACATGCAGGAAGAGAACATGCACACCCAGAAAGGTCCCTGGCCAGGATTTGATCCGGCAATCTTTTGACCAAGAGATGACATCTCTTCCACCTGTGCCACCAAGCCGCTCCATCCAGTGGTTCATGACAAATGTTACTAACGAGAGAAACAAGCTCATATAGATACAGGCAAAACCATTATTGCCTGTTATTTATTTTTTATTTTCAGGCAGTAAAGAGTTCAGAGTTTGAAAATAGAGCACCAGCACATGTTTGCACACACACCTGAGTTTCAGACTGCTCTAAATCATACGTTCTCAGACCGAAAGTGCCTCTGCACTCTTACTTCTCCTCTTTCCCAATAACCCACTCACACAAGCAGTGCTCTCATGAGTGTCACAACGTATATTTTGAGCGAAGCGGATGTTGAGTAAAGCCCTGCTGTTGTGGGCGAATTCTTCGTAATACTGACACAAGCCTGAGCTTTCCATGATGGAAGGAAATTTGTTTGTGTTGTTGACATGTGAAACAACTCGTCATGGATACTTTTCGTGTGTCGTGAAAAATAATTTCTGACACCACATCCCGACAGCATCTGCTCTTATGTCATCAGATTGCCAAGAGACCGTGTAAACAACATCTTTGCACATTAGACGTGCGATTTTACGTAACCTGGCTTTTAGAAAAGCATGCTGACATAATTTTTTTGGGGGAAAGTGCAAGTTTCTGCTCATAGTGCCGCCATATATTGAGGAAGCAATTTTTGTTTTAGTTTATTTTTCAATTTGACTAAATGCTCACTAACTGCCTTATTTAACAACCTGAAACAAAACACTGGAGAATGAGGACTAGTGATGGGCCTAGTTTTAATATATTTTCTCCTTATTATGTGTGAAAAGGCTCTCTTAGTTGCTCACTTTCCACTAGTTTGACTGTTTTCCCTTTAGTTTGATTAGGCCAAACAGCAGTAGAGATATATAAGTATTATTTGCTTGGTGCAATAAATTAATAAATTGTTCTTTCCTCTGCACTTTATCTGTATCAGGTAAAAAGAACAAGCTCCGAGTGTACTACCTGTCCTGGCTGAGGAACAAGATCCTGCACAACGACCCAGAAGTGGAGAAGAAACAGGGTTGGACCACAGTAGGAGATCTGGAAGGCGCTGTTCATTACAAAGTTGGTAGGTTATATTGCATGAAGCATTGGAATTATGTTGGATTTGATTGATTATCAGGGGGGCAGCACGGTGCAACTGGTAGAGCTGCTGCCTCTCTGTGAGAAGGTTGCTGATTAAAATCCTAGTCCGGGGGCCTTTCTGTGTGGAGTTTGCATGTTCTCTCTGTGCATGCATGGGTTTTCTCCATTTGACCATTTTGAACCCATCACTCTATCTTCTCTAGAGCAGGTCATGTGCAGCTTGAAACCTTCTGGTTCCCCCTTTGATGTGGTCCCCCTTGACTACTAAAGGAGGTTTTTCTCACTCTAGGTCCGTCCATTCTTGCCATAGTAAACAGTAGTTTATCCACTGGCGTGGTGCCAAAATCCTTTAAACATGCTGCTGTCCAGCCTCTCCTGAAAAAAACAAACCTTGACCCCTCAGTCGTGTCCAACTTCCGGCCTGTCTCCAAACTCCCATTTGTTTCTAAAGTACTGGAGAAAATAGTCGAGTCCCAGTTGAAGTGCTTCCTGGAAGGTCACACCATCTTAGAGCTATTCCAGTCTCGCTTTAAACCTCTCCACAGCACTGAAACTGCCCTGCTGAAGGTCTTTAATGACATTTTCTTAACCACTGATACTGGTGATTCTGTGCTGCTTGTCCTATTGGACCTCACAGCCGCCTTTGACACCATTGACCATGAGATCCTCATTGCTAGGTTAGAGCAGTGGGTGGGCGTCACAGGATCAGCCCTCAATTGGTTCAGATCCTACCTCGCTGACAGATCCTTTTGTGTCTCCATCAAGGATTTCAGTTCCACAGAGACAGAGCTTAAATGGGGGGTTCCGCAGGGGTCCATCCTGGGTCCCCTCCTATTCTCTATATCATATCTATATATATATGGTTTCATGCTGCTGTAAACATGATTGTTAAATCATGTTTCTTCCAACTGAGGCGGCTGTCTAAACTGAAGCCCATATTGTCCAAAAATAACCTGGAGACAGTAATACATGCATTCATTACATCTAGGCTTGATTACTGCAATTCACTCCTGTTTGGTATCAGTCAAACCTCCATTGCACGACTACAACTGGTCCAGAATGCAGCAGCCCGATTTTTAACCAGTACAGGCAAAAGAGAGCACATTACACCAGTTTTGGCCTCACTGCACTGGTTACCGGTTCACTTTCGAATCCAGTTCAAAATACTCCTGTATGTGTACAAATCACTGAACAGTGTCACGCCCCCCCATCTCTCTGATCTGCTACAACCGTATGTCCCACCACGCTCCCTGAGGTCAGCAGACCAGTTGCTCCTCACAGTTCCAGGATCTCGTCTTAAGCGCAGAGGTGACAGGGCCTTCTCTGTAGCAGGACCAAGACTCTGGAACGAGTTACCTCTGCTTGTCAGACAGGCCCCCTCCCTCTCGGTTTTCAAGTCCCGTTTAAAAACTCACTACTATTCAATAGCTTTCAACACAAGATGATCTGGTTTTTGAACCTGTATGCTCCACACTGGTTTGTCGTCATTATCTGCATCGTTTTTTTTGTCTATATTCTGATTTACCTCATTTTGTATTTTGCTTGGTGTGTTACCTGTTGTTCTGTCTGTACAGCACTTTGGTTGGCCTTGTCGCTGTTTTAAGTGCTTTATAAATAAAGTGGTATGGTATGGTATGGGTACTCCCGATTTCTTCCCACAGACCAAAAACATGCATGTTAGACTGATTGGTAACTAAAATGTCTCTAGGTGTGAGTGAGAGAGTGAATGATTGTTTGTCTCTATGTGTCCCTGTGATGGACTTGCGATCCGTCCAGGGTGTACCCCGCCCCTCGCACAGTGATTGCTGGACATGGGCACTGACGACCCCCGTGACCCAAAATGGAAGAAGTGGGTAAAAGATAATGGATGGATTGATGATTATCAGGGCAGCATGATGGCTTAGGGGTTATACTGTTGCCTCACAGCAAGAAGATCCTGGGTTTAATCCCAGGTTTGCACCTGGGCTCATTCTGTGTGGAGTTTGTGTGTTCTCCTCGGGTTTGTGGGTTTTCTCCAGGTACTCCAGTTTCCTCCCACAGTTCAAAAACATGCATGTTTCAATTCAATTCAATTCAGTTTATATAGCACCAAATCACAACAAAGTTGTCTCAGGGCACTTTACAGGCACATTCACATAGAAAAGTCAAGTAGTAAAGTTCTCTAAATAAAGGAATCCAGCAGACAACTTGAATCTTGGCTTCGTTGCAGTCTCCCATCCTGAGCAAGCACAGTGGCAACAGTGGAAAGAAAAAACTCCCTTTTAAAAGGAAGAAACCTCCAGCAGAACCAGGCTCAGGACAAGCGGCCATCTGCTTTTACCAAGTATAATACTTTTTCAACAAGCGTATAATGAGCCATATGCAGAACGGAAGCATCTAAAAATATTTTAACCCTTGAGTCAGTTCTATGTTTGTCAGGTCTAAAAGCATGAGAGCAACACTAACACAAACATAATAACAGTGTTTGTTGCGTATTAAAAATGCTGCAGAAAAGCCTTTAATGGACCCAGTGTGGTCAGTTCCCACAACAATAACTGAAAATCTACTCAACAGGAATATTGTTTGCATTTTAATGCTTCAAAAACAGGTTTTTAATTAATTAATTTTTATTATTTCTCATAAGATATACAGTACATCCAACCACACGTTGGTACAAATTGGGGAGTCCAAGTTTGTAAAGTCAAGCATGATCCACACGGAGGTTCACGTGCATGAGACAGGCATGTCATTAATAAAACCATGGAAGGAAAACCCCTGATTAGGTAATGAGACAACAAGAGCGATCAAGCAGACATGGAACTACACGGTCCTGTGTCAAACTCAGAATGTCCTGGACAATTTTTGTGCCACTGAGCAGAGACAAGCACTTCCTGTTGGAAACCCCACTCCACTGACTGAAGCTGGCAGTCGAGAAACCAGCTTCCCATTGAGAAATGAAATTCCTGCACACTCATCGTTTTCTTTATCTTAACTAAACCCACAGGTAAAACTTAAATCTGATGAGCAGCATGTATTTAGTTCTAAAATAGTTACAGAAATTCCTTAAAACTACATCAGATTCTAACTACAATATTTTTCAAATTCATTTTTTTTTATTACAAGGGATTAAGTTTTACACTAATATTACCATCTCAGCTTCACAGTCCTGAAGGAGTAGAAAAGTTATAGTTATAGGATTCAGTCCAACATGGCTGATGAGCAAGTAGGAGCTAGACTGAACCCAGCCAGTGGATTTCTGCAGTTTTTGATTTGCTCCAAATCTCAAACGTTTCTGAGCGGTTCGTGAAATTGCTATTTTATAAACATTTAGATCACCATCAGTTTTGCATTATTCAGTTATTTACATGACATTATGTTTATTTGTAAACCCAAGCAGCTAGTTTGAACACTTCTGGGAAACTGTTCATAAAATCTTTGCCACAGTAAATGTGCCATGTAAAACTGAATATGGTTTACAAAATTTAATTCTATGGTCCTTATGGTTTGCTATAAAATTTTGTAGATTTGGAGTTGTTTTAAGATAGCAGTGATAGTATCCAGCTTTATTAGTATAAATAGTTCTGGGGTAAATGGAGGTGGTTGGAGTGAGATGGAGGAGGATGAGTCGCTGTGAAGAAGAATAAGAAGAAGTTTAGTATAGTTTTATTTGACTCCTGACATAAACTAATTTACTTGTTACTCATTATAATCTGCAAACATGCTGTCAGATTCAGCTGAACTTGATCCTTTGTACCTCTGGATGAAGTTAATACAGTAGTCCCTTGTTCATTGCGGGGGATCCATACCATGAAGCCCCGCAATAAGTGAAAAACCACAAAGTAGGAATAGTAGTCCAAGTAAGTAGTAGTTTATTTTAGTAAAATATGTCTGTATATCTATATATATATATATATTTCACT
>NC_056510.1:39076214-39078606 GCF_014905685.2 Nematolebias whitei | reverse complement strand
TATATATATATGTATATATTTGTATATGTATATATATGTATATATATATGTATATATATATATGTATATGTGTATATATATATATATGTATATGTATATATATATATATATGTATATATATATATATATGTATATATATTTATATGTATATATATATATATGTCTGTTTTTATCGTGATTGGCTGTGATTGATGTAGAAAGTGGAAATTTTTGACTTTCACAGCAAGGTCACCAAAAATCTGCAGCTGGAATAAATTGATTAATTCTCTTAGTCTTTTTAACTCCAACATAAATTTGTCAAATCTCCTGAATATCTGAAGGGAAAAGCTCAAGCCTACCACCAAGACTTAACATCTCCATCTCTGATTACAAACCTTCTCTTCTGTGTTCGTTTCTTTCTTTAAATTTGAATGTTCCTAGTGAAATATGAGAGGATCAAGTTCTTGGTTTTGGCTCTGAAGAACTCTGTGGAGGTCTATGCCTGGGCCCCCAAACCCTACCACAAATTCATGGCATTCAAGGTAAATAAATGTTCTAATGTAATTATTACTTACTTTTTTCTTCTGATATTTTTGTCTTATTGTATTTTTTGGGTTTATCAGAGAAAAGTGTTTCTTAACTCAACTTTACTAACCTTTACTTTAAAAGATTATTTATGTCAGACTTTTGCTTACTGGCTGTCAAGATTTGACTTTATATTTTCTGATCTCCACTCTTCAGTCTTTCGGTGATCTGGTGCACAAGCCCCTGCTGGTTGATCTGACGGTGGAGGAGGGCCAAAGGTTAAAGGTCATCTATGGCTCATGCAATGGCTTTCATGCTGTCGATGTGGACTCTGGGGCGGTGTACGACATCTACCTGCCGACTCATGTAAGACCACAGCAACATAACTCAATGTGCACGTTTGTTTTGCATGTTAAAGATGATCAGTTTAAAGGAATCGTTCAGATCATTTGAACTGAGATTCTGTGAAAAAGTTATAATCAGTACCTTCCCTATTATGGACAACTTTTTGATTATTCCCAATTTGGAGAAATAGTTTAATCTGGATAATATTGACATTATATGATTATTTACATAAATTTCTCTGGTTATTTGTTAATTCAAATAGTAGCAGCTAGTTGTAGCCCTGCTGGTGCAGTCTAGGGGCTCTTTCAGCAGATTACTTCTGTCTTAATGTGAAACCAAAATCAGGTTAAAGGTTTATAAGTTAGAATTTGGATAAACTCTTGTGAAGGTTTTTAGGCTAAAGCTGTTTTACAATGGCAGTGGTCCACTTTGACAATTTAAAAGGCTAGTCTGAGTGAAGCAAGGCTCAATCTGATCAGAACTAAACTTCATTTCCCCAAACAGAGATCGCTTAAAGACCTATCTACAATTGGTAGAATATTGCTTGTTCATTACTTGTCCACAGAACCCTACTTCAAAAAATCTGAACCACTCCTTTGAGCTTCATGTTGGATACAGTGAATGTTATGACTGCCAGAAACAGTTGGGCAGGTGAGTTCTGTTAAAGGGCAAATGGCGTGTTAAATGTCTGTTTTTACTGAATGCAAACAAATAATTATTTGTTATTTGTTAATTATTATATGAAAAAAGTCTTTTTTTTATGCGCCTCTTGAAACACGGATGTATTATGGTATAAGCTTCATCCATCTGTTCTTAAACTTTTTCTTGTCCCGCCCATAACTCCTGATCCACTCAAGATATGGATCATCACTAGACAGAGTGCTTTGTACACTCTTCGTCACGCCAGCTCTAAGGTCAAGGTCATAAATCAAGATACTTGGTCTTTGCTTGTCCGGGCCGTTGCTATAGATTGTTTTGTTGCCATTAGTCAACGGGTTTATAATGTGCCATATGTGGTACTCTTGTTTTATTGGAGTTTGGTTTGATGTCTCCAGATTCAGACCAACATCCAGCCTCACGCTATCATCATCCTGCCCAACACTGACGGCATTGAACTGCTGGTGTGCTACGAGGACGAGGGCGTTTATGTCAACACGTATGGTCGCATCACCAAGGATGTGGTGCTGCAGTGGGGGGAGATGCCCACCTCAGTGGGTGAGTCATTCAGACAGGAGCTACACAAACAGCAACAACATTCAGCTCTTATGAATTCTTTTATAATGTCTATACATTCCGTAGATCTTCATTTTCAGGGGTCGCCACAGCGAGTCATTCTCCTCCATCACACTCTGTCCTCTGTCCTCACTCCAACTACCTCCATGTCCTCTCTAACTGCATCCATATATCTCCTCTTTGTCTTTTTCCTGGCAGCTACATTTCTAACATCCTTCTACCAATATACCCACTGTCCCTCCTCTGGACATGTCCAAACCACTGTCCCTCCTCTGGTCATGTCCAAACCACTGTCCCTCCTCTGGTCATG
>NC_056510.1:39056706-39076204 GCF_014905685.2 Nematolebias whitei | reverse complement strand
CATGTCCAAACCACTGTCCCTCCTCTGGTCATGTCCAAACCACTGTCTCTCCTCTGGTCATGTCCAAACCATCTCAGTCTGGCCTCTCTAACTTTATCTCCCAGTTGTTCAACCTGTGCTGTACCTCTGATGATCTCATTCTTAATCTTATCCAGCCTTGTCACTCCTAAGGAGAACCTCAACATCTTCATTTCAGACACTTCCAGTTCTGTCTCCTGTCTTTTTGTCCATGTCTCTTGTCTCCAGACCATACAACATACCAAGGGCGTCAGAAGCATCCATAAAGTGGGGGGGACACAATGATGTGTGTAGGTGTGTGTGTGCGCGTGTAAAAAACAAGGTGTTCACTTGTGAACAAAAGCAACATTTCACCTCAATTTCCTTTAATTCCACACATTTAAAACATATTTCTCACCAAGTTTCTGTGGGTTTTAAACACATTTTAACTTTAATACACTTTAAAACAGAGCGTCAGGTCGGCACTATTTGTGTTTATAGAGAAATAAAAAACATCACCCCTAGACTTTTTTACTTGTGTTCAACACTACTCATCTAAATGATGTTTCTCATGAAGCTTGAGGACAATAAGGTGTGGGGGTTTTAAAGACATTTCAACTTTAATGCACCTGAACAAACAGCGTCTCTTACACCTACAGCGTCTTACAGCGTCACAGTTACTGCTAAGCTAACATGCTACGTAGCGCTCCCCTCAAGCATCCTCCTAACATGAATATGTGTTGATGATCAACCCCCCCCCCCCCCCCCCCCGGTCAACAACTGCTCATCAACGAGCGAGTAACACAGGTACCTCCACCTGTGCGCGTTTTCTACCGAGGCAGGAGGAGACAGTGGAGAGTTGGAGGTAGCCAGGAAACCCTGGAGTGGGGTTTTAGTGGCTTGAGTATTCTCCTATTAATCAAGTGGAATGGATTTGTTCACGAAGAAAGAGAAACTGCGCCGCCTGAACTAATATTTCATAATAAAGGTGGGGGGGTCCAAATGAACGTTTTTTTGAATGTGGGGGGGACTTGTCCCCTTCAAATATAATGCTTGCGACGCCTATGCAACATACAGTAGCTGGTCTCACCACTGTCTTGTAAACTTTTCCTTTGACCTTTGCTGACACCCTTTTGTCACAAATCACTCCTGAAACTTTTCTGCATCCACTCCATCCAGCCTGGACTCTCTTCTTCACCTCTTTACCACACTCACCATTTTCCTGGATGGGGAGTGTGGTAAATGGGTGAAGAAGAGAGTCCAGTCTGGATGGAGTGGATGCAGAAAAGTATATGCTATACATTCATTATACACAGCAAAATTATTTTTTACATTTTGAAATGATTTGTGACATATCTTGTCTTTAAGTTTGGCTTACTGAGCTTAAAAAGGAATTTGCTGTGCAGCGTGATATTTGGCAGCGAATCCCGCGTGTGTGAACTGCAGCAGTGAGGGGCTGCTTGTGAGGGAGGAGGGGGAGGCTGCATGAAGTTAGCTGCACAGACGGGCAGAAAAAGAACTACTGTCCACAGACGTTCAAGTCTTACAGTGAGAGGAGGCAGCGCCACATTAATAAAACAGCGTCTTATCATATCACTAAAGATACAGTCCTCAGGCTAACAGCCGTCTTGTTAGCCTCTAAGGACCGTGTCTTCAGTGATATGACAAGACGCTGTTTTATTCACGTCACCTCTCACAAGGCACAGCACAGGTAAAAGAGTTTCGTACCGTAGTTTAGGTCAAAATACTATCATTTTAAAGCCACAGTACCATAGTTCATAATTTCTTATCTGGCAACCCAACTGACATGGAAACTATTGCGTTTTCATATGAACTCGCTCATTTTTTGTTTCTTACCCCCAATAAACATTGAAAAAACACTAAAGTTTTCAGAGGTTGTTCCATGTAAACATGGCCTTATAGTGCTTTGCATAAATCACTGCTTGTTTCCATGCCTGAGGCGGTGCCACCCCCTCTGACAGAAAACCAGCAGTGTCCCTCTGCTGTCCATCTCATCTGTCTGGGTGCTTAACTGTTTTTGTTCAGGAGTGTGTACCACCTTCATAATATACGACTAGATGACTGCACGGGCGTTGTCTTGTATTTTGAAACAATGTTCTAACTTGCACGTCTCTCTCCAGCCTACATTCGCTCCAATCAGATTATGGGATGGGGTGAGAAGGCCATAGAGATCCGCTCGGTGGAGACGGGCCATCTTGATGGAGTCTTCATGCACAAGAGAGCCCAGAGGCTCAAGTTCCTTTGTGAAAGAAACGACAAGGTGAGACTTCCATCCTGAATTTGAACAGTACCTCTCAGATGGAACTGTGCTCTTAGTTGTTCGTTTGCAGATTTTAAGTTTTCTAAAGCTGAATTTTTACATAAATATGAACTGTATATGTAGAGAAGGTAAACATTTAAACCTAAAAATAACAAGTTTGGTTTTTAAACCAAAAAGAGTTTTATATTTTGACTGTCCCTAAACATGTCAGATTGAACTGTAAAACTGAAGCTTTGTGTGTTCAGCTGTAGAAATGAGGTGAAGTCGCTTCAGTTTCTCTTCTCTGGACTCTGCATCTGTTGGTCCTGAGTTCAGTGTAATATTAGAGCAATATCAGACTTTTGGGGGATTTTAACGTTTTGATGGCTCACATGAGAAATTACTAAGAAGCTTTTTCCGGTTTAACATATAGTTTTAAGAAACATTTCAGATTTTCTTGTATTTGGTTATTCTTCTAGTTGCATAACTTTCAATGAAAGTAAAGCTTGACGTGTCCATGTCTCTTCTTCAGGTGTTTTTCGCCTCTGTTCGGGCCGGAGGCTCCAGTCAGGTTTACTTTATGACTTTGGGTCGAAGCAACCTGCTCAGCTGGTAGAGGTCCACGCCCCACCCTCCTCTTCCTCCTTCAACTCGTCCTTCTCATTGTAACCCCCCACCTCACTAACACTGGATCTCAGAACCCACCTGTGATGTTTTGTCAACCGTCAGCAACAGAGAACCTACACAGCAGCCACCCAGCCCTCTGACGCAGCAGGTCCAGTTTGTTGCCACTGAGCTGAAACCTGCAACAACCAAACCAGTCCAAACCAGTCCAAGCACTGAAACACCTGAAGACTTGTGTAGAAAATGAAACGGTTTGTGTATTCTAGAAAAGAAAACAAATGTGAATCCAAGAAAGGACGGCAGACGGCGTTTGGTTTTCTGGCGCTGGTCGGCTCAGTTTTGTATCTTTCACGTTCTGTTGTCACCAGCTGCTCACTGAGCTCCAGGTCTTCATGCTCGTTTCATTTCTTCTCCTTTCTGCAGGTCTGCCTTTTTACAGAGCTCAGCTTCTCACCCTCTGTTTGTTTGTTTCCTGAACGAGTCAGTGTTGTATTAACGCAGGTTAGAGCCGAGCCAGCGGAGGGGAATTATAAGTCCTGGTGCCAGCGGGGCGAGCAGGACTTCATGTCAAGACTGGGTGATTGGAAGGACATAGCAAGGAGGTGGATCCACGAAGGGAAACAGAGACAGGTGCTTTACGAAGAAAGAAAGATTTAAAATTAGTATTTTATTTTTATTGTTATTATTCCTTGAAGAAAAGTGTGATCATGTGACGCTTTTATTTTTAAACATTTCCACCAACAGTTTGCCTGCTTTTATTCTGAAAGAGCCAGTTGTATTTTAAAGAGTGCGTGTGGATTGGATCCTAGAAGTGAAATAAAAGCAGTGTGTCCGTGTACAGTAACACCCCCACCACCACTCACACCCTCAGCTGTCAATCCTGACAGGTCAGCTCTCAAACTCGAGCTGCTGTGAATAGTTAGATATTTGGAAATAATGTGATAATGGAGCTGGAATTGTAGAGAAGGACTTTAGCATGTGAGTGTGTGTTTAGGTGTGTGCGTGGTTGGAGAGTGGTGCGGTGGC
The DNA here is from genome assembly GCF_014905685.2 of Nematolebias whitei. Taxonomy (NCBI): domain Eukaryota; kingdom Metazoa; phylum Chordata; class Actinopteri; order Cyprinodontiformes; family Rivulidae; genus Nematolebias; species Nematolebias whitei. Next base: position 39,072,297 of record NC_056510.1, on the reverse strand, counting down.
AGAGTGGTACACCCACGGCCGGCAGGTTTGTTTCAGCACAGGAGGCGGACTTTTCTTCCATTTTTCCGTCTTTCAGCTCACCTTTGGTTTCTGTTTGTACGTAACTATTGCACTAAGAGTCCAGAATGTAGGAAGACATGAACTGCTCCGTGGTCCAAGGCACGAGACAATGTTTGAGTTCATGTTCTGCTTTGTGTCTCGTCACATTCAGTTTCCAGCTGAGATGATTCAAAGCTGCAACAGTGGAGTCTGTGTCAGCTCTAGAGTTTTCCCTTTTCTGCAACGTGTGTGGAAGCAAGCCGGTCGTGCTTCAGGCACTTTGAGAATCTCGCTTGCTTTTATGTTTATGTGAAAGCTGAAAACGTTTCATTCATAAGTCGTACCCAGTATTTCTGCGATGACGTGTTCCTCAAACCAGCAACACGGAGCAGAGCTTTCCCACACTCAGCTGTTTTTTTATAAACCTGAATGCAAACACCTTTTTTTTCTCAGACAGAAGTTCATTATTTGTATTTCATTTTATCCCTGCTCCATTTTTGGAGCGTTCATCTCCTTCAGCTGGATGTTCCTACGTTTCCATAGACTCTCAAAGATTGTACATGTTCATCCAAAACAGGGAGCAGAGGAGAATCTGATCAGTGACTTCATGTCGAAGCATGTTTTTCATCAGGACACGAACACGTTCACCCCCCCCCCCCCCATGCTAACATGAGCTCAACTCTTCAAAAGCTTCCTCACTTGGTTTCTCTTGCTTCATGTATGAAGAAGCTGAGGTCTGTGTGTGCAATAGTATCCACCATGTCTCAAACTGCATCGAGGCCTTGATGAGACGACTTTGTGACAAAAATTGTGGTTTTGGTCAATATTGTTATTGGGCTCAATAAAATTGATTTCTTGTGGAACAAACGCAGCCACTCGCAGGCTCAAAGTTGGGAACGGTGCCAAGAGGGCAGCATTTAAAGCGTGTAACCCTATTGTTATGAGAACCACTTCTTTTAAAATAAAAAATAGAAATTATAACTTGAAGCATTGTGTATTCATAAGTTTTAGAGCTAGTTGAGACACTTAATTTTTTTTTCGTAAATCTGTACACGTAAATATGTGACTGCGGTGGTTTAATATTATTATACTCACCTTAGGTGGAAAAATGTTTACAGAGGCGACGTTTTGTTACACTAATGTGCATCACAATATTTATGTTCCGTGCATCATATTCTCTGTTTCTGCTTTTTGAGCCTGGTTTTTATTGGATATTTATTGTTTAGTTTTTTGTTTAGTTTTTTCGTCACGTCCCCTACACCGCACTACTTACAAAACAGTAACGAACACGCGTGTTGTTCAATTCAGGTATTCATGTGAAGCTACTCGACCATGGAAACATTTAGCAGTACGTTCCCCGCAGGCTTGGATGTGAGGTGACGTGTTCATCCTCTGTTTCTGCCATGCTTCTCTAACTTATGTCTCTCTGTGTATGACAGGAAGTCTTGTATTTTCCTGAAATTGTTTTCTTTTTTTTTCTTTGAATAAACTTTAAAAGTAATTTTAAATGCGTGTATTCTCAGTTACTGGCTCAAGCTGCGGTTGGTTCCCTAAAATGATATTTGGTAACGTGTGTTGGCCAACCAAAACACTTAACACGAACAGTTTGTTCTGTTTCAACAGATTCTCTTCAGACCCACTGCTTCTTTACGTTTTACATAATGCAGTCACATAACGAGACCCGAACTTCACTCTGCTCACACGATACAGTCAATCCCAACCATGTTGCTTCATCAGACATCCACCCTACAAATACAGACTGGTGAAAAGTCCGACTGATGAAGTCACGTGTCTGATTTCAGATTGACTGTGTCTCAGTCTGATAAAAAAGAGAAGTAGTAAATGTGGTTTCTGTCTTTTGTAAGGAGTAATTTATTCACATGAAGCATGAAGTTACACGATCTCTACAAAGTTCATTCGTCACGTACGTTGGTCAAGGGCATCCTAATGTACAGTATGTTTCTGATGCAACCACTTCACCTGTGTTCGTGGTTCCACGCAAATACAGGGGGTGAGAATGGATAACGCCCATGACCTTCTCTCTGTGTCAAAGCAACACTCATTGCTCTAAAACAACTCGTCTACTGGCCTGGAATGAGTGAAGACGTCACTGATTACATCAAAGGATGTTCAACATGCTGTCAATCTCAAATAATCAAACGCTGTGTGAAGGAACTACAACAAGAATTCCCTGAAAGTCAAAAACAGCTACATCCAAAACAAGATGAACTAAAATTCTTATGGAATATCCCTAGAAACAGAGTACACATCAATGATGTGATCCTCTGTCATTAGATACAGGACAGTATCGCTGCAACATTGACAATCCTACGTTTTCAACACATTCCTTCGAACCGGACTCAAACACGGTTGAGCAAATATAGTACGAAAGTGTGAAAACAAAACGGAGACAATGAACAGAATTCAATAACAAAGCCACTAGTTTCTAGTGGGAGTGAACTGAACTAACACTGCTAACATTAACATCACCACTCTGCATGATCCCTAACCGTGTTGCTCCAAAATCCTGAAGTGATTGTTGAGCTGGACTGAAGTCCAAGTTGTTTTAGGATCCATTTTGATTGTTGTTGGTTAACTGTTCTACAGCTACATTTTGAAAGGGATGCTCAAACACTGTTTATAAGTACACCTTTTATGAGTTCTACTTCAGAATATTTACCAGAGAAACGACTTCTCTCATTAGTTCTGGCCGAAAAATCGTGTAAAGATAACAATTATTTCATCAATAGAGAATCACTCCTTATTATAACATTCCAAAACCTTTGATCTCACGTATTTTTGAATCTTTATTGGTTATCACATCAGTAGTCAAACATAAAATTGTTTAGTTTAAAACTTTAAGTTACATTGTTGATGAAGTACATTTTTATTCAAGTTTGTTAAATGAAGCAAATGTTTAAGAACCATTTAAACATTGTACGCTAGGCTCTGTCCTCTTCATGTTCCTACTTTTACTATTAAAAAAGTTAGATGCATCAGTAATAACCAGTCTAAAGTTGCACATTTGGGTGTACCACCAGCATGATGACATCTGGACCTTCCATGCCTCCTGCTGATCCAGTCCTTGGTTTCCTTTCTGATGACGTCAGGACTTCCTTCATCCTGGTTCCTCCTCGAGATATGAGTATTCATTGGGAATACTCCACCATCTTCATTCCACGGTGCCAACTGGTGGCACCTACCACAGGATACCTTCATTCTGATACCTGCTTGGATCACTAAGATGTCAACTACCTGTTTGCTTTGCTGACAGGACCTTGGTTTGGTTTTTCTTTGGCTCGAGTGCTTCCACTTTGGATCTATTGCTCTGCCTGCTGGATCGTTGTTTTTCCCTCAGTGCTACTAAGGATGGGACATAACATTGACTGGTTGGAACGTCTCCAAAGACTAAGCATTTTCTTTGGAATATAATTCCTTTTCTTCAGTGACCCAGGAGGGTGTCATCAGACACCTTTTAACTTTTCTCTTCATGACTTAGTCCACAATGATTACCATGGTGTCATGGCTGACCCCATAGAAGTTTCTTCTGATGGCTCATGGGTTTGGTTTGTAGTGACTCGATAGCCATCTGGACTGGCATCAAGTCCCTAGTGTAGCATAAAACTGCACTGCTCTAACTATGACCCCTGACCCTTATTCATCTTCCAGACTCACCATGAATCGTGTTTTTCAAAGTTACATTTGACTTCAATAATGTCTGATGTTTTTCTACACATTTTCTGTCCTTGGACACAGAGTCAGCTACAGTCTGACTAATATATATCTTATTTCTTCTTATGTTTCTAAGAAAGAAAAACAAATCATTAATGAAGTTTGTTTTATTTGATGAACAAGTGTGAACATGAATAATTTTGATTCCTAAGTTTGAGAGAGGTTTGAGAGAGGAGTAAAGGAGGCCATCTTTGTGAAAAGAAACCGTCCATCATTAAACAGGGGTGGAGGCCTCCGGGTTCAACTGTCCCCCTCTTACAATGCTGTGATTGCTAGTATCACTCAGCCCTCTGTGAATAGTAAACAGCCATCAGTGTGCTAATGACCCATTGTTAGGCTGATGGTCCTTCTTGAGCATGTGATCAGCCGGTTTTGGTTGTCAGCAGCAAACTGGTTGATCCACTCTGAGAAGGTGCTATTTATAAGACTGAGCTGAAAACAGCACCTCAGACTGAGGAAGTCTCTCGAATGAAAGATGAAACGTTTCTACATTTTTTTTTTTTTGGCTTTGTTTTGTTTTTTTGAATGTCCAGAGGACCAGATTGAACTTTTTTGGATTTTTCTACCTGGATTATTGAGCATGCATCAGAATAATTTTGATTGTTATTTTCAATCATTATAATGAAATTGTGAAATGTTATAATGTGAACAACATATTTCTCTGTTGTGTTTTTCAGAAAGTGGTTATTCCTTCAGAGACACCTGTGAAAAAGTAGTTATTTGAGCTGGAAGCTGTTTTCTACAGAGGGGAGTCAGGATGTTCCCCAATTAGTCAAAACAATCTTCTCAGAGCTGCTGTTTTACACAAAGTCTCTTTGTGTGAAAGGCAGTTACCCCCGAACTGAGCAGTTTGTCTCCAGCCTCGAACCGGAAGACGGTTCGTCTGTGGACACGATCCTGGAGGTCGTGCTTAGGTCCACTTGTTCAACTCTTGAGCAGATAAACATGTTGCTCAAATTACAATTGTTAGAAGTTTAGATAACTGCAGAAGATGAATCTTTTCTCACTGCAAGACTCATGTTCTCGGCTGAAGGTTGCGATGGACGGTGCACCTTCTCATCAGCTGTTTCCCTCACAGACCCCTGAAGCTGTCACAGTGATAGTCAGCTACCTTGGGCAGTTCCCGGTGAGTCCTCCTCAGGGTGTCTCTGGTCAGATCCACCAGAGAACTCCAGAAAGCCGAGTGGTGGCTTCAACACTGACCCAGTAAGGAGCAGAACCTGGTGACATGATGCAACTCTTGATCTGGTTATTTTAAGCTGATGCAACTTGGTAAATCATTTCCTGGGTTGCAGTGATGATAACTGACTTTATCTGATCAGATTAAATAACTTCTTTCAACCAAAATCCAAAGTAAACTATTTATTAAAATACAAACTGGATTCCAAAAAAGTTGGGACACTAAACAAATTGTGAATAAAAACTGAATGCAAAGATGTGGAGGTGCCAACATCTAATATTTTATTCAGAATAGAACACAAATCACAGATTAAAAGTTTAAACTGAGAGAATGGATCATTTTAAGGGGAAAATCTGTTGTTTCCAAATTTCATGGCGTCAACAAATCCCCAAAAAGTTGGGACAAGTCCATTTTTACCACTGTGTGGCATCCCCCATTCTTCTTACAACACTCAACAGACGTCTGGGGACAGAGGAGACCAGTTTCTCAAGTTTAGAAATAGGAATGCTCTCCCATTCATGTCTAATACAGGCCTCTAACTGTTCACTCGTCTTGGGCCTTCTTTGTCGCACCTTCCTCTTTATGATGTTCAAATGTTCTCTATAGGTGAAAGATCTGGACTGCAGGCTGGCCATTTCAGTACCCGGATCCTTCTCCTACGTAGCCATGATGTTGTGATTGCTGCAGAATGTGGTCTGGCATTATCGTGTTGAAAAATGCAGGGTCTTCCATGAAAGAGATGACGTCTAGATGGGAGCATATGTTGTTCTAGAACCTGAACATAGTTCTCTGCATTAATGGTGCCTTTCCAGACATGCAAGCTGCCCATGTCACAAGTGCTCATGCAACCCCATACCATCAGTGATGCAGGCTTCTGAACGGAGCGTTGATAACAACTTGGGCTATCCTTGTCCTCTCTGGTCTGGATGACATGGCGTCTTAGTGTTCCATAAAGAACTTCAAATCGTGACTCATCTGACCACAGAACAGTCTTCCATTTTGCCACGCTCCATTTTAAATGACCTCTGGCCCAGTGCAAACGTCTGAGCTTATGGAGCTTGCTTAGAAATGGCTTCCTCTCTGCACTGTAGAGTTTCAGCAGGCAACGCCGGATGGCACAGTGGATTGTGTTCACTGACAATGCTTTCTGGAAGTATTCCTGAGCCCATTCTGTTATTTCCTTGACAGTGGCATTCCTGCTTGAGGTGCAGTGACGTTTAAGGGCCCGGAGATCACGAGCATCCAGTAGAGTTTTACGGCCTTGACCCTTACGCACAGCGATTGTTCCAGATTCTCTGAATCTTTTGATGATGTTATGCACGGTTGATGATGATAACTTAAAAGTCTTTGCTATTTTACGCTGGGTAACACCATTCTGGTATTGCTGCACTATCTTTCTGCGCAACAACGGTGGAATTGGTGATCCTCTTACCATCTTGGCTTCTGAGAGACACTGACACTCTGAGAAGCTCTTTTTATACCCAATCATGTTGTCAATTGACCTAATTAGTGTTAATTGGTCTTCCAGCTGTTCGTTATATGCTCAATTTACTTTTTCCAGCCACTTATTGCTACTTGTCCCAACTTTTTTGAGATTTGTTGAAACTGTGAAATTTTGAATCAACATATTTTTCCTTTAAAATGTTACATTTACTCAGATTAAACTTTTGATCTGTCATCTATGTTATATTATGAATAAAATATTGACATTTGCCATCTCCACATCATTGCATTCAGTTTTTATTCACAATTTGTTTAGTGTCCCAACTTTTTTGGAATCCGGTTTGTAGTCAAATTTGTCTAAATTCATGCGTGTATAAAACTGAAATAATTCCTGCTCAAAGAGTCAATTTTGCCTTAGATAAGAGAATTAAGCCTTGATTGATTCATTATTAATGTTTGTTTATTATTGTTGTTGATTTTTGTTTGATTATTTTTGTAATAAAACTTCAAAGACAACTTTGGTCTCTTCATTCAGATGAATATTCATTTGTTCTGGTATAGAACTCCCTGTAATTAATGGATTCTACTTCAGTGACTGATTCTGATTGTTAAAGGGTGACCGTATTAATTAAGTTGTTGTTGGTCAATAAACTGATCAGCTGGTGCCCCACGTTAACGAGAGTTAAATAAATAAAATAAATGTAGTGAAGGGGAGTGGAGAAAGTGTCACCCTTCTTCCTCCGTCCCACATCCTTAATATTGCTACACATAATATGATGCAAATATAACATTGATTGCTTGTACTCATCCCTTTAGTTGGCAGCTCAGAACACCACATACAGAACACCATGGACTTTGTGGATAAGGTGAGGGATGTCATCATGGAGACTGATGAAACAATGGTCTCTTTTGATGTCACATCACTCTTTACGTGCATTCCTGTTGATGATGCAGTAGAGGTGGTCAGTTTAAAATTAAAATCAGACACCACTCTGAGCAGCAGGACCACACTTTCCACAGAACAACTGCGTCAACTCTTGAAACTGTGCCTGCAGTCAACCTACTTCACATATGGGGAGCAATATTATAGGCAGAAACATGGGTGTGCTATGGGGTCTCCAGTTTCTCCTATTGTTGCCAACCTGTACATGGAGGAGGTAGAAAAGAGAGCCTTGATGTCCTTTTCAGGGACACCACCAAGTCATTGGTTCAGGTATGTGTCATGTTTGGCCGTCAGGAGTGTTTGAACCCACATGCAGGAGGATGACGAGGACGCTCAAGGAATAAATAAAATATATTTATTAAACAAAACAAAATCAAAACGCTGACAGGGCAACTACTCACAAATTAATCGGATGGACGGAACGGAAGGCTGAACACAACACCATAGAAGGACAATCCCGAGACAAAGACAAGACACCAGTGAACTGAATATACACACACACTGATTAGGAAAATGACAGACACCTGCAGTGATTAACATTAGACACAGGTGAGACACAAGGGAAACCACTGAGTGCTGGAAACATGAGGAAACAGACAGAACCAAAACCCCACAGTATGTTGACGACACCTGGGTTAAAATCAAATCTCAGGAAGTCCAACATTTTACTGACCACATCAACTCTGTGGATAAATACATCAAGTTCACACGAGAATATGTAAAAAATGGCAGGTTGGCTTTCTTGGACTGTGAGGTCTCAGTCTCTGATAGAGGACATTTGCAAACTGAGGTGTACCGCAAACCCACCCACACAGACCAGTATTTGCAGTTTGACTCTCATCACCCTTTGAAGCACAAGTTAGGAGTCATCAGGACTCTGTATCACAGAGCAGACAGCGTCCCCACTAGCTCGGGAGCCAGGCAGAAGGAGAAATCCTACACAAGACAGGCTCTAGAGCAATGTGGATATCCTAACTGGGCCTTCCTGAAAGCAGAGAAGAAACCCAAACAGGACTCCAGTCAGCCATCAGGTGAAAAGGAGGAACCCAGACCAGTGGTCATTCCATATGTTGAGGGGGTATCAGAGAAACTGAGACGTTTATTTTCTAAACATAACGTCCCAGTGGCTTTTAAACCCCAAAATACATTACGGCAAAGACTGGTTCATCCCAAAGATCCAGTCCCCCGGCACAAACAGAGCAATGTTGTGTATGCTGTTCAGTGTCAGGAGGGTGATCAGTTTTACATCGGGGAAACTAAACAGCCACTGGCCAAAAGGATGGACCAGCACAGAAGATCAACATCATCAGGCCAGGACTCTGCGGTCTACACTCATCTCCTGGCCAGCGGTCACTCTTTCAAGGATGAAGATGTTCACATCCTGGACAGAGAGGAACGATGGTTTGAGAGAGGAGTAAAGGAGGCCATCTTTGTGAAAAGAACTCGTCCATCATTAAACAGGGGTGGAGGCCTCCGTGTTCAACTGTCCCCCTCTTAAGCCCCCAGTATACTGCCGCGTACGTCCGTTCACGCGTACGTACGCGTGTACTGTACGCAGAGGGTTCAGACTTCATACTCCAGCGTACACCCCGAGCAGCTGCAGAGCAGCTTCACAGACAAGGGGCGTTTACCTTCGGGACAAATTGAGGTCGCAGATTGGTCATTTGCTGACACGCCTACTGGATTGATTGACGGGTTGAAAAAAAGAAAAAAAAGCGAGCACTGGCAGCCTCCGCCACAGCAGTGTTCTGTGTTTATATGTTGTTAATAAAAAGTTCTACAAAAAAAAAAAAAACAGGGAGCACTGGCTCTGCAGCCCACACATCAGACCAGCCCACCAGGAAATCTCCAGACCCTCCCGCAGCCATGCTGGACCTGAGTTTAATTCGCTCGTGACAAATTCCTTCATTTCTCACCATTTCAGTCATGGCATCAATGGAGGAGGAAGAGATCACTGCCTCTTGGCAAAAAAACAAAAGAAAAGGCCAGATCAGAGATGAAGAAGGGGAATTTAATACATTGGTGTCACATACAAAACAGTCTGTCGCCAGGCAGTTTATTGTGCAACACCACGTACGTGTATGCGGTCGTAAAAATTTGAGCTTTGCACGGACATGCCCTGGGGGGTACGCTCGTACCTCTGCGTACGTACGTGCATAACTCTGCGTATGGATGTACGCGGCAGTATACTGGGGGCTTTACAATGCTGTTATTGCTAGTATCACTCAGCCCCCTGTGAATAGTAAACAGCCATCAGTGTGCTAATGATCCATTGTTAGGCTGATGGTCTTTTTGATCATGTGAGCAGCTGGTTTTGGTTGTCAGCAGCAAAACTGGTTGATCCACTCTGAGAAGGTGCTATTTAAGAGACTGAGCTAAATACAGCACCTCAGACTGAAGAAGTCCTTCGGATGAAAGATGAAACGTATCTACATTTTTTTTGCTTTGTTTTGTTTTTTTGAATGTCCAGAGGACCAGATTGAACTTTTTTGGATTTTTCTACCTGGATTATTGAGCATGCCTCAGGATATTGATTGCTCAGTTTGCAAGGTTGAAAAACAAGTTTACTTCAGCTCAAATTTCAAAGGAAAACTGATTTAGGCTGCATAAAATGAGAAAATGTTTTGTTTTTAAAATGGTTGCATGTTGAGTTGAACGTAGCTCTGATAGGCTATAAAATAATTATTTTAAAGTTAAATGAAAGTAGATGAATATTCAGGCAGTAATCTTGCAACCTTTTAATGAAAAGAGACATTTCTGCCCCTTCACTCACTAAATAAAATGTGCCGCAAAACCTGCTACAGGTGTTATTATCAACTGGTGGCTCATGGGCCACTTTGAGTTTGTTGGGGGAGGGGGTGACATTATAAAACAAAGAAATATACGTTAATTAAAATATTGATATTTTTATACTTTAAGACAAAAAAAATTGGTCATTTTGTTTGATGTGCAATTCTGCCTTACTGAATTTTAAAATAAAAAACAAATACTTTTATTTTCTTCATCCTAATTTTTTTTTTCAGTTATTTATATTATCAAAGTGACTCGTATTTCTAAGCTAGAGTAAGAGTTCTAGAGCCAGACTAAGAGCTTTCTCTGTGTTCTCTGAGCACAAAAGTCTAATAACGGAACACCACTCGAGTTCAGATCAGGGGGGCCGTTCCTCCCAACCACACCCCTCCAGGTCTCACTGTCATTGCCCACGTGAGCGTTGAAGTCCCCCCAGTATAGAACAAGGGAGTCCCCAGGAGTTGCACGCTCCAGTACCCCCTCCAAGGACTCCAAAAAGGGTGGGTAATCTGGGCTGCTGTTTGGTGCATAAGCACAAACAACAGTCAGAACCCATCCCCCCACACGTAGGCGGAGGGAGGCTACCCTCTCGTTCACTGGGGTGAACCCCAACGTACAGGCACCAAAATGGAGGGCAACAAGTATGTCCACTCCTGCTCAGCACCTCTCGCCAGGGGCAACTCTAGAGTGGAAGAGTGTCCAACCCCTCTCAAGGAAACTGGTTCCAGAGCCAGAGCCATGAGTAGAGGTGAGTCTGACTATTTCTAGCCAGAATCTCTCAACCTCACACACCAGCTCAGGCTCCTTCCTCACCAGAGAGGTGACATTCCACATCCTAACAGCCAGATTCTGTAGCCGAGGATCAGACCGCCAGGGTCCCCGCCCTCGGCCACCACCCATCCCACATTGCACCCGACCCCTTTGGCCTCTCCCACAGGTGGTGAGCCCATGGGAAGGGGGACCCATGTTGCCTCTTCGGGCTGTGCCCGGCCGGGCTCCATGAGTAAAAGTCCGGCCACCAGGGGCTCGCCAGCGTGCCCCACCTCCAGGCCTGGCTCCAGAGTGGGGCCCCGGTGACCCATGCACGGACGAGGGAACATTATTTCCATAGTTTGTATTCATCATAAGGGGTCTTTGGGCTGCACTTTGTCTGGTCCCTCACCTAGAACCTGTCTGCCATGGGTGACTCTACTGGGGCATGAAGCCCCTGACAGCATAGCTCCTAGGATCATTGGGACACTCAAACCCCTCCACCACGGTAAGGTGGCAGCCCAGGGAGAGGCAACCTGAATTAAGCTTTATTTATTTATTTAATTTTATTTCTGTCTTCTGGACCCTATTCTACTGAAAGTTCTTAAACAAACTTCAACTTGACGTTCATCACCATGTGAAGATTGTTAAAAGGTGAATTCTCCTGTAAGAAGAAACAAAACAGGTCTGGTAAAGTAATTAGTCATCTGTAGAGTTGTGTTGGGATCAGAATGAATCCACTGATCAGGTAATCTCAAACTATCCCAAAACAGGCAACATCTCCTTTCTCAATGGGCCGCAGTAAATTAAATGAACAATGTGCTCCAGGCCTTTTAACCTGGTGTGTTAACATTTCATCATATCATTTTTGTAAAAGGCCTTTTGTGTGTTAGCTTTAAAACCTTGATAGAATTCTTTCCAAAAGCTTTTCAGTCACTGAACAAATAATAAATGAATTAAAAAAAATGAATAAATCTGGTTTTATGTCTAAAAAAGCAAAAGGGTATACATTTTCTTTCTTTTTATAGCCCATATTTTTGTTGCACTGTTAAAAAAACATTTTGGACAATGGGAACATCTACTTTTTAAATTAGGCCCGAGCAGCGAAGCGCTGCAAAGGCCTATTGTAACTGTTTTGTTTAGACCCGACTTGCAATTTTTTTGGCAAATGAATTGGCCTTTTAGGGGCCTTAATATATCCAAAACATCACCAAATTTGGCGGACGCATCAGGACTGCTGAAAAATTACATATTTTTAGGGTGTCGCAAAAATCGCAAGCGAAATGGCTCTAGAGCGCCACCTAGAAATTTTTAAAATAGCCTCTGCTTTAACCTTAGTTTGTCGTAGAAGCATTAAATTTGGTACACTTGTCCAATTCCCCAAGATGCACAAAAAAACCCTTTGACATCAACGTTGTACAATAAACAGGAAGGCAGCCATTTTGCAATGCCGTCCCAATTATCACACCTTGAAAGCGATTTATAGTCTCTGCATTTGAACAAACTCCTCCTAGGGATTTCGCTCAATCGTTTTCAAACTCGGCCATTTTGGTCAAAGGCATGGGGGACGAAAAGTTATCTAAACACTGCGTTTCGGAGCATGCTGAAGGGGTGGGGCCAGAACTCAAAGTTTGACATCTCGCCATGAAAAACGAAACACTAAGAGATCCTACACGAAAACTGAGACATCCAACCTTCAATGAATGATCCATATCCGGTCCCTTGCAAGACTAAATGGTCAAATCATGACATCACTTAAGTCACACCCCCTGAGAACAGGAAGTGTAAAGTTTTACGTTGAACGGTCCCTATCTGACCCCTGTGATCTAATCAGCATGATAGTGTGTCCAGTGATTGAAGACATGTTGGTGTAACTTGCTTTCCAACACTGACAGTTTTGGGTGGAGCATGTGGGTGGTACGGTGTGGTGAAGTAAGACGTAACGCTGTTGCCATATGTTTGGCTCTAAATTGCACAGATTTGAACCGAGGTGCACCAAAATCAGTTTGCTCGATCATTATCCACTCCTTGAACAGGAATCCATGATAAGTGGCCAATAGCCTCCACAACGCCCCCTAGAATATTTTAAAACTTAAGCCCCAAGCCAATTTATGACCGATAATTCTGAAACTCTGTAAACATCTGTATCTTCTCAGGACCTATGAAAAAGTCTCTTGGAGCCATGGTCCACACTCAACAGGAAGTCTGCCATTTTGGGTCAGAGGGGCGTTTCTAATTGCGAGTTTTAACAACTCCTTTTAGGGATTTGGAAGGATTGCCTTCAAACTTGGTTAATATGCCCTTAAAAGATTGGGGAGGTTCAGATCTTTTTGTAAGGTGTTCCAGGAAACAGGAGCGGAGTAGGAGAAGGCCCTTTTGCCAAGTTCGCACTGAGGGAACACTGCAGGTAATAATGTCTTGAGAGTGCACGCTGTAGCTGCACTCACGCAGAGACATGTAGGAGGAGATGTATGAAGGCAGCAGACCAAGAAGTGATTTAAAGATGAAAATGTACCAGTGGGAGAGTCTGCGTGAAGTTAATGATGTCCAGTTAACCAGTGAATACAGGGTGCAGTGGTGGGTACGATAATCACAGCCAGTTATGAATCTTAGTTCACCATGATAGACAGCATCCAACATCTGCAGGGTTCTTGTAGGAGCGTTCATGTAAATAATGTCACCGTAATCAATGGAGGGAAGGAAAGTCACAGATACAAGGCGTTTTCTAGCATTCAGAGTTAGACAGGATTTGTTTCTGAAAAAGAAACCCAGTTTAACTTTCAGTTTCTTTACCAAGTTTTCTATATGGAGCTTGAGAGATGCGAGTCGACCAAAATACCCATATATTTATAGGAATCAACAAACTCAATCGGGACATCATTTGAGGATAAAATCAGAGGAAGAACTGCTGGGACCAACTTCCTATTTTATATCTGTGTGGTCAGCATAGAAATGTATGGATGCATTAGGGATGTTTTTACCTATCGATGTTTTATCCGATCTGCACTTTGATTTTATTTGTGCCTACTCAGTGAGCACTTCTATATATATTGGTATAATCTTCTTTAAAATTTGACTCAAGTGCACCCCCTAGATTATTTTGAAAGTTATATCGCAATGAAACATCATCCATTCTGCACCAGATTTTTGGTGCATCATCAATGAGCACTTGTACACATATTGGTAATGTTTTTTTAACATCTGACTCCAGTGCTACCCCTAGATAATTCTAACAGTTATATCTCAGTGATACATCATCCAATATGCGCCAGATTTATTTTGTGTCATCAGTGAGCACTTCTACACACATTGCTGTTGTTGTTTAACATTTGACAAGTGCATCCCCTACATTATTCCAACAGTTATATCTTAGTGATACATCATTTGATCTGAACCTGATTTTTGGTGCTTCATCAGTGAGCACTTGTAGACACATTGGTATTGTTGATCCATGACATCACTTAAGCCCCACCTACTCAGAGAAAAAACTGTCAATTCTTGGATGACTTTTCCAGTTCCGCACTGTGTAAGATATTAGACTGAAACTTTGTTCGCTAACTATTGATTACCACATGACATGATGAAAAGCATAAAGAAAGTGCTCGTCAAACATTCACCACAAAACAGCAAGTCACAATAACTCCTGTCCGGAAGGTCGGATTTCACCTATACTTCTAAGACCTGCAGCTGGACAACATGGACGGAAGACGATGTTGAAGATTCTGGAAATGTGCCCTGTGGTGAACGTGTGTGGGATTGGCATGACAGCGTTCACGATGGCGACTGGGTGGACTAGCTGGAGCTCTTGCGGTCGCAGTAAGGCCGGAGTGGCGCTTTGCTGCGAGGGCCTCCAATGCTCCTTGCAACTTAATTTTTTTTAGAACTTTTTATTAACAACATATAAACCCAGAACGCCACTGTGGCTGGGGCTGCCAGCTCTCTTTTTTTTTTTTTTTGCGATCTGTCAATCAATCAGTAGGCGTATCAGCAAATGACCAATCGATGAACTCAATTTGTCCCGAAAGTAAACGCACCTTGCCTGCGAAGCAAGCGAAACACATAATGTCATGGTCAGCGGCCCCCGCTGACCCCCCATCAGCCTCTGTCTCACACTCACAGCCCCATCATGTCATGTTTCTGCTCCTCTTTGTCATCATGCTGTTTTTCTTCTGTGTCATTAGCCACGCCCCCCTCTGCACTTTTAGCTCATCAGCCCTGATTCACTGCACCTGTTCTTAGCCTAATTTAAAGAGTTCCACTTTCACTTGTCCTTTGCCAAATTATTACACCACTCTTGGTCACTGATAGTAAAGCCATTCATAGTTTCTTCTGCCCTGCCCTTGCTTTGTCTTGCCTTGTATCCTCACCTGTTTTTGGACTCCTTGTCTTGCCTGCCCCTCTTGGATTTGGCTGCCTCTCTGGCCACGGTAACGCATCCTGTTTCCTTTACTAAGACCAGGTTTCAAAGATTACGTTTTTGGATTTTGAATCTGGACCTCTGCTTTCCTGTTCATGACCCCTGCTCTGACAACCGGACCCCATTATTGGATTTGCCCCTCAAACCATGTTATTGCAGTTTTTTCTGCAGCTGCTCTGCACAGGACCAGTGATGTCATTGCTGCAGACGTAACAGGTGACTCTCACTCTCCTTCTGCCTATGAAGACTGTCTGCCTGTGAAGACTGTCAACTCAGCTGATCCTGACTTCGCACCCA
>NC_056510.1:39023850-39046706 GCF_014905685.2 Nematolebias whitei | reverse complement strand
CAATAAAAGTAGACACGAGTGCAAATACATCAAATGATGATGAAAACCTATAAAATTTTAAATATAGGACTTCTGGTTATGGCGATGTGCTTAGGAAGATGTGCTGAATCTTGCTCCACTGTTGCTTTTGGAATATGGATAAAAAAACTGCTGTTCACGGAAAATTTGCATGAAGAAAAGTGACATTTTAAGGTATGATGCCTAACTCGACTAAAACATATAAAGGAAAAAGTGAGGCGTCTAAACAAACGAAGTCGTCGGACTACAACCTCCGTAGAGAAAGTTATAAAGCTAACAAAAGCATGGCTATGCAGGAAGTGGGAAGCGAGTCAGCAAACAAGTCTGATCAAATACTGGCTGCGCTGGAGTCATTAAGAAACGAGTTTTCCTCGAAACTTGATAATGTGATGGTGACGCTACAAGATATGAAAAAGGAGATGAAAGATTACAATGAACATAAGTCACAGGCAGAGGAGCATATTGCCACTGCGGAGGACGAGGTGACTAATCTTCAAGCTAAAGTGTGCAACTGGCAGGCTAAAAACAAAACAATGGAAGACAAACTCAACTTGGAAACAAGGTCTCGCTTGAATAACTTAATGCTCATAAATTTGCCAGAAGGCGCTGAGGGATCGGACGTGTGTGCTTTTTTGGAAAAGTGGATGCCCGAGGCTTTAGGCAGTGAGGCGCTGCAGCTCTCAGTGAGTTTAGAAAGAGCTCACAGAATTGGTCCAAGAGGGGGCAGTGACGCGCGCCCGAGAGTGCTGATAATGAAGTTCGTCAACCACCGTGAGAGGCAGGTTGTCATTCAAACTGCACAAGAGAAAAAAGATGTATACTACAAGGACCAACGGGTTCGCTTCTATCCTGACCTGGCCACGGGGCTGCACCAGCTGAGAAAAAAGTTTGATCCAATCCGGGAAGAGCTGCGTAAACTGGGCATTTGAAATGGAGTGACTCACCCCGCGACGCTTCTAGTGACTTATGAAAACAAAACACTGGCCTTCAAAACACCCACGGAGGCAAGTGAGTTTCTCAAGAGGATCCAGGAAGGCTCGGGTCACGCTGAACACTAATTAAAGAATGATGCCTATGATGGTATGTAGTACTGACTGCTGCGAAGCAAATATATGATATTCTTTATTAAACGTGTTTTGTTTCTGCTTTCTCATGCAGTACATTTAATTTGGTTTATTATATAATGTGTGTTCCTTAGAATATGTTACATATCTATGTTCCTAAATATGTAAAAATAACCACTTAAGTATGAAGTTGTCCCTTAAACTGTTTTTCAATATTGGTGGGCAGGGATCAAAAATTGTTGTTAACAGCAACAGTGATATTGTTTGTAGATTAAGCTAGGAGAGTGTTTCTACTGATCCTCACTAGGTGTGGACTGGTTTCTGGCAATAACGGGAGACACAATGACTGTGGGTGGGACTCCCCCAATATGGGAACAGGATTTGGAAGAAAGGGAAGGTTTGTGTTTTGTGTTTTGGATGCATGTTCTAGCATCCAGTTTTGTTATGCCTCACATTTCTATAATACAGAGCAACCTACTAATGTTATTATATGCCTCAAAGCGTAAAATTTTATTTTATTTCATGGAACTGCAGAGGGTTGCAACGCCTCCAAAAAGTCAAACAAGTCATGAATAGATTAAAAGAAATGGACTCTAAAATTGTGTTTTTTCAGGAAACACATCTTCTTGATGAAGACAACTAAGGTGGGGAGGAGGTGGAGGGGTAATGTACTGTGCCTTGCGAAAGTATTCAGCCCCCTTGAACTTTTCAACCTTTTGCCACTGTAGATGAACAGATGCTGAGATATATTCATCAATTAAAACGGATTCTTCATTTTTCTGGACTGAATAAAACGTGCATTGAATTTAATGAAATGTAACGTGAGACGTCATTTATCTTTGACCCATCAAAATGAATGTGGTCATTTATTTTACAGAATCAAAGTTTAACATCAAACATTTACATTAATTTGGCAAAATATGAAAATAACAACATAATTAAACAGCTTTACAACCAGGAAAACCATACGGCCATGATTTTCCGTTGCTTCACCACAGACATTAATGAAAACTGTACAATTATGATCAATTATCCACACAGCGGTGGATGAGCACTTTACACAGACATTTCTAAATTATCTGGAAGGATTTCTACTTGAGAGAAGAATTTAAAGATGGAAATGAAGTTTAAAGGGAGTAAAAGATGGTGTGTGAGGGGGAGTGTTGACCAGAACCGACACTCTCCATTCGAACCCAGCTTTTCCTCGGTACGCTTGGTAGGACACTTGACTCATTACCTTTCTGAAGATGAATCAGCAGATATGGAGTTCCAGTTAACGCTACCTGTCCAGCGTCTCCATAGGATGGCTGTGACTCGTCCGAAGTAGTGACGAGATTCCGTTCGACACCAGCTCACATCAGCAAGTGGACTTCACATGAGTGGAGTCCTTCAGAAGTTCCACTCAGAGGTGGAAGATGTTATAATCCAACTCGGAAGAGCCTTATCATGGCTGGACTTCTGTTCTCCCAAACGACTTCACAGAACTGCGAACATCTCAGAACTTCTCAGCGCCTCACCGAACAGAACTGAACTGAGAGAACTAGGAAGTACCGGCATTTTAAAGAGCTCTATTTCCGGTATATTTGAGCGTCCCTGATTGGTCCATATCAACCAGACAGGGGTGTGTTTTGTGATGTAAGAGGTTACTAGAAGTCAGAAAACAGCAAGAATTGTTATGGAACAGATTAAACTGTTCTCAGACAGGCGAGAGAGATATTTTGGCGAGTTTGGAGAAACAGGTGCCAACTCCTCTGTTTACGTCTGAGAGGATTTTAAAACAAGACACATGTCTGCTTCGACTCCGACCTTGGACAAAACTTACACTTGCTCATTCAAAGACAGAAATCAGAAAATACATGATTACTCTGTAACAGGCCTTAACATGAATTCTAACTTTGCATGAGGATTGAAAAATCATTACACTGTTTCACAGTTAATAAAATTGATTAGTTCACTGCAACATCTAAAATGGTTTGAACTAAGACACTTTGATTATCAACATTTGTAAAATAGTAATGATAATAAAAAGAGAGTGTTCTTTCACTTGATTTTCAAGAAAGAAAGTCTCAGGATGGGTGAACCTGTATTTCTGGATTCAAATCAATGAAATGACAGTTTCTGTCCCACAAGGTTCTTAAGGTCAAGGGTTTTGACCTTAGGCTTAGTTTTGACATCAGGTTAAGTTCACTACACCACATTTCATGCTTCAAACATAAATATATACAATTTTAATTTTTTGTGAAGAATCAACAACAAGTGGGACACAATTGTGAAGTGGAATGAAATTTATTGGATGTGTCAAACTTTTTTAACAAATAAAAAACTGAAAAGTGGGGCGTGCAAT
This sequence comes from Nematolebias whitei, assembly GCF_014905685.2. NCBI lineage: Eukaryota > Metazoa > Chordata > Actinopteri > Cyprinodontiformes > Rivulidae > Nematolebias > Nematolebias whitei. The sequence goes on along the minus strand of NC_056510.1, from coordinate 39,043,280 downwards.
ATTATTCAGCCCCTTTAGTTTCAGTGAAATGGAAGGAGTATCAGACCACTGCAAATGTACCAAGACCCGGCCGTCCCTCTAAACTTTCATCTCGAACAAGGAGAAGACTGATCAGAGATGCAGCCAAGAGAGGCCCATGATCACTCTGGATGAACTGATGAGATCTACAGCTGAGGTGGGAGAGTCTGTCCATAGGACAACAATCAGTCGGACACTGCACAAATCTGGCCTTTATGGAAGAGTGGCAAGAAGAAAGCCATTTCTCAAAGGTATCCATAAAAAGTGTTGTTTAAAGTTTGCCACAAGCACCTGGGAGACACACCAAACATGTGGAAGAAGGTGCTCTGGTCACATGAAACTAAAATTGAACTGTTTGGCCACAATGCAAAACGACATGTTTGGCGTAAAAGCAACACAACTCATCACCCTGAACACACCATCCCCACTATCACACATGGTGGTGGCAGCATCATGGTTTGGGCCTGCTTTTCGTCAGCAGGGACAGGGAAGAGGGTCAGAATTTAAGGGAAGATGGATGGGGCCAAATACAGGACCATTCTGGAAGAAAACCTGTTTGAGTCTGCAAGAGACCTGAGACTGGGATGGAGATTTATCTTCCAACAAGACAATGATCCAAAACATAAAGCCAAATCTACAATGGAATGGTTCACAAATAAACGTATCCAGGTATTGGAATGGCCAAGTCAAAGTCCAGACCTGAATCCAATTGACCCTTAAACGTCACTGCACCTCAAACAGGAATGCCACTGTCAAGGAAATAACAGAATGGGCTCAGGAATACTTCCAGAAAGCATTGTCAGTGAACACAATCCACCGTGCCATCCGCCGTTGCCAGCTGAAACTCTACAGTGCAAAGAGGAAGCCATTTCTAAGCAAGCTCCACAAGCTCAGATGTTTGCACTGGGCCAGGAGTCATTTAAAATGGAGTGTGGCAAAATGGAAGACTGTTCTGTGGTCAGATGAGTCACGATTTGAAGTTCTTTATGGAACATTGGGACACCATGTCTTCCGCACCAGAGAGGACAAGGATAGTCCAAGTTGTTATCAACGCTCCATTCAGAAGCCTGCATCACTGATGGTATGGGGTTGCATGAGCGCCAGGGCATTAACAGAGTACTCGAGTAATCTACACATGGATTGCTAGGACATGTATCGAGGTTAAAAATGTAACGTCGAGTATCCGTAGTGACGTCATATTATGTGACCACCGTATGTACAGGATGCACAGGACCGTTGTTTTGGATAAGATGAGGGACACAGAAGTACCTTAATTAGGCAGGAATAGGGACATATACGTAACTGGATTGTAAATGTTATGTATATTTGTTTGAATGGGGTCAAAATATAGGTGTCTGTCTGCTGTATGAATGGTAGTGTATGTTTGTTAATGTATAACTGATATGGGACAGGGCAGCACAGTGGCGCAACTGGTAGAGCTGCTGCCTCTCAGTGCGTAGGTCCTCGGTTCAAATCCCGGTCCGGGGGCTTTTCTGGGTGGAGTTTGCATGTTCTCTTTGTGCATGCATGGGTTTTCTCCGGGTACTCCAGTTTCCTCCCACAGAGCAAAAACATGCATGTTAGACTGATTGGTAACTCTAAATTGTCCCTAGGTATGAGTGAGAAAGTGAATGGTTGTTTGTCTCTATGTGGCCCTGTGATGGACTTGTGACCTGTCCAGGGTGTACCCCGCCCCTCACTCAATGATTGCCGGACATTGGCACCGGTGACCCCCGTGACCCAAAATGGAAGAAGCGGGTAAAAGATAATGGATGGATGGCTGGATGATATGGGAGACTTTACAGACATATAAGATTGTGTAAAGGCTGTGTGTCTCGGATTAGTGCATATTATCCATGGTTGAATGAGTAACAAAAATAAAATTCTAATTTGATCTTGGACTAAATTATGCTAAAAACTGATAACTTTAGCAGCCATCTACGACAAGGTCAAACATTAACATAAAAATGCAGTCAGTCTGAAAAATTCAAGGTCTGATGCAAAGAAGGCAGACATCCCACATCAGGCAGAAGATTAGTAAGTGACCTCTTTATAATCACATAAATTAAGTTAAATAACTTTTCAAGATCAACACGGTCAAACAGGCTTCCAGACAGAAGACCGAAAACACCACACTCAAATTGATGTAGAGCCCCCAGTATACTCCCGCGTATGTCCGTAGGCGGAGGTACGCGCGTACAAATGCAGAGGTATGCGCGTACCTCCACAGGGTATGACCGTGCAAAGCTGTATTTTTACGACCGCGTACGTTGTGTCGCACAATAAAATGCCCGGCGACGGACTGTTTTGTATGCAACACCAATGTATTAAATTCCTCTTCTTCATCCCTGATCTGGCCTTTTCTTTTGTTTTTTTGCCAAGAGGCAAGCAATCTCTTTCTCGTCTGTTGATGCCATGACTGAAATTGTGAGAAATGAAGGAATTTGTCATGAGTAAATTAAAATCAGGTCCAGCGTGGCTGCAGGAGGATCTGAAGATTTCCTGGTGGGCTGATCTGATGTGTGGACTGCAGGGCCAGCGTTCCCTGTTTTTATTTTCAGGCCAGAGCTGTAATCGCTCAGTTCATTAGGCCCAAGCAATTTTCCTGTCAAATGAATTGGCCTTTTGGGGGCCTTAACATATCCCAAAACTTACCAAATTTAGTGGACACATCAGGACTGGTGAAAAATTATGTATTTTAAGGGCGTCGCAAAAATCGCAACAGAAACGGCTCAAGAGTGCCACCTGGAAATTTTCAAAATACCTTCCGCATTTACCTTAGTTTGTCATAGAAGCAGGAAATTTGGTACACTTGTCCAATTCCCCAAGATGCACTGAAAATCCTCTGGCATCAATGTTGTGCAATAAACAGGAAGGCGGCGGTTTTGGAATGCCTTCCCAATTTTCACACCTTTTTGGTAGTTTACAGCCTCCGCATTTGAACAAACTCCTCCAAGGGATTTCGCTCAATTGGTTTCAAACTTGGCCATTTTTTTCAACAGGCATGGGGGACGAAAAATTATCTAAACGCTGCGTTTCGGAAGTACAATAGTTTCTGAAGGGGCGGGGCCAGAACTCAAAGTTTGACATCTTGCCATGAAAAACGAAATGCTAATAGCTCCTACACGAAAACCGTCTGAGACATCAAACCTTCAGTGATTGATCCACATATGGTCCCCTGCAAGACTGAACGGTCAAATCATGACATCACTTAAGCCACGCCCCCTGACAACAGGAAGTGTAAAGTTTTACATTGAACGGTCCCTATCTGACCCCTGTGACGTAATCAGCATGATAGTGTGTCCAGTGACTGAAGACATGTTGGTGTAACTTGCTTTCCAACACTGACAATTTTGGGTGGAGCATGTTGGCAGCGCGGTGTGGAAAAGTAAGATGTAACGCCGTCGCCATACGTTTGACTCTAAATGCCACAAATTTGAGCTGAGGTGCACCAAAATCAGTCTGATCGATCATTATCCACCCCTTGAACAGGATTCCATGATAAGTGGCCGATAGCCTCCACAGCGCCCACTAGAATATTTTAAAACCTCAGCCCCAAGCCAATTTATGACAGATAATTCTGAAACTTGGTAAACTTCTGTATCTTCTCAGGAACTATGAAAAAGTCTCTTGGAGCCCCGGTCCAAACTCAACAGGAAGCCGGACATTTTAGGTCAAAGGGTCATTTTTGGCAGTTTCTAATTGCAAGTTTTAATGAACTCCTCCTAGGGATTTTGAAGGATTGCCTTCAAACTTGGTTAATATGCCTTTAAAACATTGGGTAGTAAAACATATGGAAAGCTTGCATTTTTGTATATGTTAAAGTGGCGTAGCCAGGCCTCAAAGTTGTGTTTCACGCCGTGAATGAACCATCATTCAAGAATATGTAAATTAAACTATTTTTGATCAATTCAGTTCTTATGTGCAGAGATTTCCATTAACTGAATGGGAATGAAAGAGAGGTTACAGATGTTTTTTGTGCCAATGTTGATTTGATGTAAGCTAAAATGCTAGAATTGATTTGTTTTTGTTTTACTGAGATTCCTTTTGTTGTTTAAAGTCAGCTGTTTGTGTATTTCACTTACAGTATAGTATAGTTTATAAAACCAGAATAAATATAGAATAAATACCAGATCTCAGACTATAGGGGACTATGACATGGTAAGTCAGAGAATGGGATTTGGGCGTAAAATGATGTCAATTAGAGGAACACATTTATGGATTGAACTACCAGACTATATCAGACTGTGACCGTTGTTTTGTTTTTAAAAAGAAACTTACAATTTGGCTCATAAAATAGGTCAGTTTTAACTGTGTAACTTATAGTGTGTGATGTTGTGTGCTTTATTTTATGGTTTATTTTAATTGATTATTGTATTTGTTTTGTGCACTTGTTTAATGAACTATTTTTATATTTTATCTGATAAGAACAATAGATGAAATTTAGCTACTGTACTAATTCTCACATATTTATATTAGTGGAATATTGATTATGTGTCCTGTCCTTTTAAATATCCATCCATCCTTCCATTACTTTTACCCACTTCTTTTCGGGTCGCAGGGGTCACTGGTGCTCATGTCCAGCCATCACTGTGCGAGAGGCAGGGTACACCCTGGACAGGCCTTCAGTCCATCACAGGGACACAGAGACAAACGAGACAAACAACCATTCGCTTTCTCACTCACACCTAGGGACAATTTAGAGTTACCAATCAGCCTAACATGCATGTTTTTGGACTGTAGGAAGAAACTTGAGTACCCGGAGAAAACCCACGCAGCACAGACAGAACATGCAAACTCCACCCAGAAAGGCCCCTGGACCAGGATTTGAACTGGGGTAGCCTGGTCACTGAGAGGGAGCAGCTCTACCAAGTGCACTACTGTGCTGACTCCTTTTAAATAAATTAATTAAATGAAATTGCAGTCATGGTAAAAAAAAAAAAAAAAAAGAGTTGACCCTTTTTCAATGGTAAGTCTACTATCAAGCGCAATGGGGGAGGGGTAACAATTTGGACTTTTACAGCCACTAACACCCTCTTTCTCAATAATAACCAGCCGGTCAAAGCAGATGGCCTCTTGTCCTGAGCCTGGTTCTTCTGGAGGTTTCTTCCTTTTAAAAGGGAGTTTTTCTTTCCACTGTTGCCACTGTGCTTGCTCAGGATGGGAGACTGCAACGAAGCCAAGATTCATCTTGTCTGCTGGATTCCTTAGATAGAGAACTTTACTAATTGGCTTTTATGAATGTGAATGTTTCTGTAAAGTGCCCTGAGACAACTTTGTTGTGATTTGGCGCTATATAAATAAACTGAACTGAACTGAACTGAACTGAACTCAATAATAATAATAATAATGTGTTATGTGTTGTCATCATTGTATGTTGCCATACAATGGCCAAATTGTCTCACTGTATTTAACCCATCCACCACCAGGTGGAGCAGTGGGCAGCTATTGAAAGTGCCCGGGGAGCAATTTGGGGATAGGGTGTGTTGCTCAGAGACCCCACGAGATGTGTAATGACTGGGGATCGAACCTGGGACTTTCGGGTCCCTAGTCACCAGCCCTGCCTCTACCCCAATCACAGAATTTATCCGATTTTTATCACAACTTTTTTGTAACCTTTACATTTCTGTTTATTTATTGATTAATTAAATTGATAGATTCCAGTTTGTAAATATAAATCGTGAATCTTCTTCATACACCAAAGTTAGTCATGGAGTTCCTCAAGATTCAGTGTTTGGACCAATACTCTTTACTTTATATATGGTATATATTAGGTAATGTTATTAAACAGCATGGGATAAATTTCCATTGTTATGCTGATGATACACAATTATATTTATCCATGAAACCCAATGAATCCAATCAGTTACGTAAGTTACAAGCATGTCTTAAAGACATAAAAACCTGGATGACCCTTAATTTTCAGCTTTTGAACACAGACAAGACTGAGGTTTTAGTTTTTGGACCTGAGCACCTTAGGAATGAATTTTTCAGTCTTTCTCCCTCCTTAGATGGCATTAATCTGTCCTCCAGCTCTAATGTTAAAAATCTTGGTGTTATTTTTGATCAGGACATGTCTTTTATCCCCCACATTAAAAACGTTACTAGAACTGCCTTCTTCCACCTGGGTAATATCACTAACATTAGAAACATCTTATCTAAAAATGATGCAGAAAAACTGGTCCATGCATTTGTCACATCTAGACTGGACTATTGCAATGGTTTATTATCTGGATGTCCAAATACTTCTTTAAAACGTCTTCAGTTGATCCAAAATGCTGCTGCCAGAGTCTTAACTGGAGTTAGTAGGAGAGATCATCCTGATGCATGCTCAATAATAGGAGATATCATATTTTTCCAGTTTTAGTTTCTCTCCATTGGCTCCCTGTCAAATCCAGAATAGAATTCAAAATCTTACTTCTAACCTACAAAGCTCTCAACAACCTAGCTCCATCTTAAATTACAGATCTTATTGTTCCATATTTTCCTAACAGAGCACTTTGCTCTCAGACTGCACGTCTACTTGTGGTTCCTAGAGTTTCCAAAAAGAGAATGCGAGACAGAGCTTTCAGTTTTCAGGCTCCTCTCTTGTGGAATCAACTGTCTGTTAGGCTGACACATTATCCAGTTTTAAAACGAGGCTTAAGACTTGTTTTTTTGATAAATCCTATAGTTAGGGTCGGCTTGGGTTTCCTGAGCTGTCCCTTAGTTGTGCTGCTATAGGATTAAACTGCTGGAGGACAAACTGACCACATTTTTTCACTCTGCTGCTGTCTTTACTTACTCTGCTCAACCTGTTTTGTATTTGTAATGATTTTTTCTATCCTTAACATGTTTTTTGTCTTTCAGATACACCTGGACCTATACCTGGACCTATACCTGGACCTACCATTCTGTGTTTGTCTGTCTCTCCTTCCTCAGAAGTTTGGTAAGTTTGGGGTACCCTATACACTTCCACACTTAGATAAAAAGTTCTGTTAAACACACTAGATAAGTAGGTTGGTGCCACCCTTGTAATTTTTGGTGAACTCTTTATTTAGATAAGCAGGTCAGGGTATTTTCATTTCATAGTTTTCCATGTAGAGTAGATATCAGTTAGGCCCTGTTTTGTTTTGTTTGTTTCTTTGATTTGGCACTAACCTAACTGTCCCATTCTCCCCTACAGTTTTATTTTTTGGAGATTTAAAAAGACCTTAAAGAAGAACAAAACAATAAAAGCTCTTTTTTCACTTTTACAAGGACTCTGTCTATTTATTGTGGTTGTCATGTTCATGCTCCCCTTCCCATTCCTCCAACAAGTGTGTGTGTGTGTGTGTGTGTGTGTGTGTGTGTGTGGGGGGGGGGGGGGTGGGGGGGTGGTGCGTACTGGCACTATATAAATAAATAAACTGAATTGAATTATCCATCATGCTCTTCTTTGTACAGCTAGTTTTGCAGCCTGTCAGCAACTATAAATAAAGATCACTGTAATAATTGCATAAATTATACTGTACCTGGCAGAACGGTGGCTCAACTGGTAGAGCTGCTCAGCGCGCAGGTCTCTGGTTCAAATCCCGGTCCGGGGGCCTTTCTGGGTGGAGTTTGCATGTTCTCTCTGTGCATGCGTGGGTTTTCTCCGCGTGCTCCGGTTTCCTCCCACAGACCAAAAACATGCATGTTAGGCTGATTGGTAACTCTAAATTGTCTCTAGGTGTGAGTGAGAGAGTGAATGGTTGTTTGTCTCGTTTGTCTCTATGTGTCCCTGTGATGGACTGGAGACCTGTCCAGGGTGTACCCCGCCCCTCGCACTGTGATTTCTGGACATGGGCACCAGTGACTCCCGTGACCCTAAATGGAAGAAGCGGGTAAAGATAATGGATGGATGGATGGATATACTGTACCTCTCTAATGCTCTTTGACAAAATGTTTGTAAATAAATCAATCAAAGCTGAATACAGATTAATTCAAAGTGTCATAGTTGCTTTTATTTTATTTTATTTTATTTTTGTCTTGGGTGTCCATTATTGCAAAGCTGTTTCTGACAATTATGGTATCTCACAGTTTGCATAACCAAAGTGCAGTGAGTGAGTATGTCCTCGTTGGAAACTGTCCAATCAGGATTATTATGTCAGTTGAACAGGGTGATCCACAGGAAAACATCATGGTGAACAACATACTTATAGAGATGACAACGTGGTGAGTCATACTATAACGAGGCAAATTAGTGGACATTTTTGTTTATACAGAGATGGTTTGAAGGGTGCCAAGTTTCTTTCTTCAGATTTTTTGTTTGTTTTGGAGGTTTGTGTAAAACGTTTTTTGCTTGTTTTTGTCTCCTGATTTGAACATTTGTGTGTCCCCTTCAGCTGCTGCTCACTAAAAGGCCAGTGAATGGCATGTGAGTGTCAAAACTCACATATCCTGATGCATGCTCAATAATCCAGGTAGAAAAATCTAAAAAAGTTAAATCTGGTCCTCTGGACATTCAAAAAAACAAAACAAAGCAAATCAACAAAAAAATGTAGAAACGTTTCGTCTCTCATCCGAGAGACTTCCTCAGTCTGAGGAGCTGTTTTCAGCTCAGTCTCTTAAATAGCACCTTCTCAGAGTGGATCAACCAGTTTTGCTGCTGACAACCAAAACCAGCTGATCACATGCTCAAGAAGGACCATCAGCCTAACAATGGATCATTAGCACACTGATGGCTGTTTACTGTTCACAGAGGGCTGAGTGATACTAGCAATCACAGCATTGTAAGAGGGGGACAGTTGAACCCGGAGGCCTCCACCCCTGTTTAATGATGGACGATTTCTTTTCACAAAGATGGCCTCCTTTACTCCTCTCTCAAACCATTGTTCCTCTCTGTCCAGGATGTGAACATCTTCATCCCTGAAAGAGTGACCACTGGTCATTCCATATGTTGAGGGAGTATCAGAGAAACTGAGACGTTTATTTTCTAAACATAACGTCCCAGTGGCTTTTAAACCCCAAAATACATTACGGCAAAGACTGGTTCATCCCAAAGATCCAGTCCCCCGGCACAAACAGAGCAATGTTGTGTATGTTGTTCAGTGTCAGGAGGGTGATCAGTCTTACATCGGGGAAACTAAACAGCCACTGGCCAAAAGGATGGCCCAGCACAGAAGATCAACATCATCAGGCCAGGACTCTGCGGTCTACACTCATCTCCAGGCCAGCGGTCACTCTTTCAAGGATGAAGATGTTCACATCCTGGACAGAGAGGAACGATGGTTTGAGAGAGGAGTAAAGGAGGCCATCTTTGTGAAAAGAAACCGTCCATCATTAAACAGGGGTGGAGGCCTCCAGGTTCAACTGTCCCCCTCTTACAATGCTGTGATTGCTAGTATCACTCAGCCCTCTGTGAATAGTAAACAGCCATCAGTGTGCTAATGATCCATTGTTAGGCTGATGGTCCTTCTTGAGCATGTGATCAGCTGGTTTTGGTTGTCAGCAGCAAAACTGGTTGATCCACTCTGAGAAGGTGCTATTTAAGAGACTGAGCTGAATACAGCTCCTCAGACTGAAGAAGTCTCTCGGATGAGAGACGAAACATTTCTACATTTTTTGTTGATTTGCTTTGTTTTGTTTTTTTGAATGTCCAGAGGACCAGATTTAACTTTTTTAGACAAAACTCACATACTTTACCAGAAAAAAAAAAAAAGCAAGGAGTGCCACGCAGTCAGGCTTGTGTATTAGTCATGAGGACGACATAATAATACAGGTGCAATCACCTCAGTTGTAAGCCATCAGGTGAAAATGACTCAGATGTCATTTTGAAATGTCTTTAGAATTAAAAAAACACCAAATTATGGGTAAAGCTGGTCCGGCAGCATATTATAGGTGTGCAATTTAGGGAGGGAAACAAAGAAAAAGCACAGATCAGAGTAGGATTCTAAAAAATATTCCATATCCTGCGCATCCCATAAAGCTCTGTTAAATCAATTTTTCGAAAATTAAACATTATACAATCACAGCACACCTGCCAAAAAATCATTGATCAAAACTCATAAACCAGGTGAGAATGGTAAATGGACTGCACTTATATAGCGCCTTTCTATCTTATCAAGACACTCAAAGCTCTTTACAACACAGTCTGTGCATTAATTTACCCATTCACACAGCACTCTACTAGATCTATACAAAGAATAATCAGTGCTTTATTACCAGTACATTCATACACTGATGGGACACCCATCAGTGGCAATGAGGGGTTCAGTGTCTTGCCCAGGGACACTTCGGCATGTGAATGCTGGTGGAATCGAACCCCCAACTCTTGCATTGGAGGATGACTGCTCTAACAACTCACGCACAGCCGCCCGAGAAGGTAATTAATCAGAGCTAACCAAATAAAACTGACGGAGCTGAGCAGCTCTTCTGCACTGAGGTGAGGATGTACCACTAGATGCTGCTCAGAGATGGGCTTTGTTAAAAGTAGTCTGGAAAAAGACGTTGCTTAAAGAGAAAACAAATGAGGCAGAGCGTTAGGTATTTACCACATGTGAATGTCTCTGCTGGAGGCTCCTTAAATAATTCAACCTTTATTTACACAGGTTAGTCTCAATGAGCCTCGAGGACTCATTTACAAGAGAGACTTGTTTTAAACGAAGAACACATGTATACTATATGCTATAAAAATTTATATTCACATCTTTGTTCTCAACCAAACTTGGCTAACCCTAATAAAAACATGAAATACCTTAATTCTACATTATGGAAATTACAAGTGGAGACATTTGCTGTCACTCAGTGTTAACTGGATTAATCAAAGGAAAGCCAACTATTAACCCAAAACAAAATGTTATCAGAAAGTGCCCTCCAAAAATTTCTGTTGTACAAAATGTTTAAAACTGAATAATAACTTTTTTTTAAATAAAACGTAAAAAATGCCTCAGTTGCCGACTGCTGCAACATTTTATTCTGAATCACGAACATAGCAAAACAAAGTAGCTATTTAATAAAGTTCCAAAACAGCCAAAAGTGTCATTGCAGCTTTAAATGTAAAGGCCATAGTTACTAGTAGCAAGCATTAGTACTGGTTCAGCAGACGGCTTGTTCTATTCCTGGACAATAACCCAAGTAGAGATTAAATGGATGTTCTCTCTTGCTTGTATGCTCACCTTCGTTCATCGTAGTGAATATTGTATGTGTAACAAGGTGCTGTGGTCCGATGAGACCAATACTGACACGTTAGCCATGGAGGACAGCATTGTGTCTTCATGTTGAGAACGCCATCCCCACTGTGAAGCACGGTGGTGGCAGCGTCATGCTGTGGGGATGCTTTTCATCAGCAGGAACTGGTGAATGGGTCAGCGTTGAAGACAGGTGGCACAAAACATAGCTGTATATGGACATGTGTGGGCAGCTGTGGTTGAGTGGTTAGAGCAGTCGGCCTCTAATGCAAGAGTTGGGGGTTCAAATCCACCAGCAGTCACATGCCCAAGTGTCCCTGGGCAAGACACTGAACCCCTTGTTGCCTACGATGTGTGTCCCATCAGTGTATGAATGTGATTTAAAGCTCTGATTAGTCTCTTTAGAATGATTTGTTCAATTAGCTTTGTATAGATCTAGTATAGAGCTGTATGAACGGGTAAATGAGGCACAGATTGTTGTAAAGAGCTTTGAGTATCTTGAAAAGATAAAAAGGTGCTATATAAGTACAGTCCATTTACCATTTACAGTATATAAATAACTATATAAACCTGTTGGAGTCTTCCAGAGAGGAGTGGGACAAAGGTCCTCCATCCACACACAATCTTTACTTTTGGAACCACAGTCAAACTCCAGACAGCTGTGCTGCACTGGGATAGACATATTATTAATGGGCAAGTGAAACGTGACTAAATATTGGGAGCTGTGAGAAAACATTTAGTGATGTGGCGTCACAGTCATACAAGTAATCTCCCTCTCTCGTGTGAGTGTGTTGTGTGTACATATATATGTGTGTGTTCTTGTGTGAAAGCAAACAAAGACGTGATGTCACGGTTAATGTAAGCAGCAGAAGATGCCAGAGTCCAACTGTTGTAAACACATTCCAGTTTGTTTACAACGAGCCAGAAAGAAACTCCTATTGATCCCATTGAGTTAGTTTTTGTGATATAGTGTGTGTGTGTGTGTGTGTGTGTGTGTTCAGTAGTCAGCAGACTTGAGTGGTGAGCTGTGCAGTACACAGCGTTACATTGGGAAACCTGAGAAATTTCCATCTTCTTAGGGGTGGGAACCTTGAAAAGAGCTCAGGTTCCCCGTGAGTCCAAAGGAAGCTGATGAGTCGCTGCTGCAACTGATGCCAGCACCACCACCCCATCAGAACCAGAACACTTCCAGGACCTGAACCTGTGCACGGTCAGTTCACTCCAATTCGTGTGTGTGTGTGTGTGTGTGTGTGTGTGTGTGTGTGTGTGTGTGTGTTTGCTAACGTTCATGAATTTAAACAGACAACTGAGCTTTATTTCATGTCTTAAAGTAAAATCACAATTAACAGTAATGTAATAATGAGAATAAAAACTAGTTAAAAATGATAAAATATATAAATATCACTTTTATTCAGTTATGGTTCTTAATCAAATCTTTTTTTTATTAATTTATTATTTATTTATTGAACCATTTAGTTACTGCTGTTTTCTTTCAGTATTGAATTAATAATTTCCTCTCCATTTATTCAGTCGTGTACAAACTGCTAAAATATTCTGTTGTACTAAGTAAACAGAAGCAGGTGTAGAATGTGGTTATATACTAAAATTGTATAATAATTTATATGTATATGTCACCTTGGATTGTATGTGTGTTTGCCAAGTTTGAGATGAATGTGGATATTTTGTCTGACTGAAAAAGAATTGTAAGGATGTTTATTATCTTAAATGGACTGTTGTACAAAGAAATAGGATCCGTTTTTACAGAAGAAGTCATTTAGATGAGACGTCTGTTTGTGATATTTATATTGAGCTAAAAATGTGAGAACTAGGGACAGACAAGCAATTAGTCTGAGAACAACAAAGTCATTAGGCCCGAGCAGCGACGCGCTGCGAAGGCCTATTGTAATCGCTCTGTTCAGGCCCGAGCTGCATTTTTTTTCCGCCCAATGAATTGGCATTTTGGGGGCCTTAACATATCCCAAAAGTCACCAAATTTGGTGGACGCAACATGACTGGTGAAAAATTACGTATTTTAAGTGTGTGGCAAAAATCACAACAGAAACGGCTCAAGAGCGCCACCTTGAAATTTTCAAAATACTCTCCGCATTAACCTTAGTTTATCGTAGAAACATGAAATTTGGTACACTTGTTCAATTTCCCAAGATGCACAGAAAACCCTCTGGCACCAACGTTGTACAATAAACAGGAAGGCGGCCATTTTGGAATGACGTCCCAATTTTCACACCTTTTAGGCGGTTTACAGCCTCCACATTTGAACAAACTCCTCCTAGGGATTTCGCTCAATCGGTTTCAAACATGGCCAATTTGGTCAAAAGGCATGGGGGACACAAAGTTATCTAAACAGTTCATTTTGGAGCATGCTGAAGGGGCGGGGCCAGACCTCAAAGTTTGACATGTCGCCATGAAAAATGAAACGCTAATAGCTCCTACAAGAAAACTGTCTGAGACATCAAACCTTCAGTGATTGATCCACATCCAGTCCCCTGCAAGACTGAATGGTCAAATCATGATATCATTTAAGCCACGCCCCCTTACAACAGGAAGAATAAAGTTTTACGTTGCACGATCCCTATCTGACCCGTTACCTGATCTGCATGATAGTGTGTCCAGTGACCGAAAACATGTTGGTGTAACTTGCTTTCCAACGCTGACAGTTTTGGGTGGAGCATGTGGGCGGCGCGGCGTGGCGAAGTAAGACACAACGCTGTCGCCATACGTTTGACTCTAAATTCCACAGCTTTGAACCGAGGTGCATCAAAATCAGTGTGATGGATCATTATCCACCCCTTGAACAGGAAGCCATGATAAGTGGCCAATAGCCTCCACAGCGCCCCCTAGAATATTTTAAAACCTCAGCCCCAAGCTATTCTTGGACCAATAATTCGGAACCTTGGTGAACATCTGTATCTTCTCAGGATCTATGAAAAAGTCTCTTGGAGTCCTGTTCCAAAACCAACAGGAAGTCGGCCATTTTGGGTCAAAGGGTCATTTTTGGGTGTTTCTACTTGCAAATTTTAATGAACTCCTCCTAGGGATTTTGAAGGATTGCCTTCAAACTTAGTTGATACACCCTTAAGACGTTGGAGAGTAAAATTTATCAAAAGCTTGCATTTTCGTATATGTTAAAGGGACGTGGCCAGGCTTCAAAGTTTTGCTTCACGCCATAAATTTCCAAACACTAACTTTCACATTGAAAGACCGAAATGCACCAAACTTGGCATGACTCATCCCTGTTGGATGCTTGACAATCCACTGTGGTCATATTTTGACATCATCAAAGCCCCGCCCTCTCGGAACAGGAAGTCGCTTTTTTAACTTGGAATGCTCCCTCTTTGACACCATTGACCAAATCAGGATGATCCTGTGTTAGAAGACAGATAATATGGTCTGACTTGATTTAAAGCACAAACCATTTTTGCTGGAGGATGTGGGCGTGGCAGAATGACAAATTAAGATGTGACTCCGTTGCAATACGTTTGGTTCTAAATTGCACAGATTTCAGCCGAGGTGCACCAAAATCACTATGATCGATCATTATCCACCCCTTGAACAGGTATCCATGATAAGTGGCCAATAGCCTCCACAGCGCCACCTACATTATCCCTACAGTTATAGCTCAATGATACAACATCCGATCTGCACCAGATTTATTGTGCGTCAGTGAGGACTTTTAGACACAATGATATTGTGGTTTAACATATGACTCTAGTGCGCCTCCTACATTATTTAATCAGTTATATCTCAGTGATATATCATCAGATCTACGCCAGATTTATTGTGCGTCATTAGTGAGCACTTCTAGACACATTGGTATTGTTTTTTAACTTTTGACTCCAGTGTGCCCCCTACATTATTCCAACAGTTATATCTCAGTGATACATCATCCGATCTGCACCAGATTTTTTATGCATAATCAGTGAGTACGTCTAGACACATTGATATTGTGATTTAACATATGACTTGAGTGTGCCCCCTAGATTGTTTAATCAAATATATCTCAGTGAGATGTCATCCAATCTATGCCAGATTTTGGGTACCTCATTAATGAGCATTTCTAGACACACTGATGTTGTTTAACTTTTGACTCCAGTGCGCCACCTACTTTATTCCAACAGTTATATCTCTGTGAAATATCATCCAATATGTACCAGATTTTACGTGTGTGATCAGTGATCACTTATAGACACATTGATATTGTTCTTTAACATTTGACTCAGTGCTACATTATTCCAACAGTTATATCTCAGTGACACATCATCCAATCTGAACCAGAGTTTTTGTTCATCAGTGAGCACTTGTAGACACACTGGTATTGGTGATTCATGACATCACTTAAGCCCCACATACTCAGAGAAAAAACGGTAGATTATTGGATGACACTTCCAGCTTCACACTGTGTAAGATATTAGACTCAAACTTTGTTCGCTAACTGTAGATTACCACACATGACATGTTGAAAAGCATAAAGGAAGTGCTTGTCAAACATTTGCAAGAAAACAGGAAGTCACCATAACTCCTGTCTGGAAGATCAGGTTTTGTCTATACTTGTAAGACCTGCAGCTGGACAAGTAACGACATGGACGGAAGGCGATGTTGAAGATTCAGGAAATGTGCCCCGTGGTGATCGTGTGCGGGATTGGCACGAGAGCGTTCGCGATGGTGACTGGGTGGACTAGCTGGAGCTCACGCAGTCGCCATAAGGCCGGAGCGGTGCTTTGCTGCGAGGGCCTCCAATGCTGCTTGCATCTTGAATAATGCTTTATAATTCCATACTATTTACCTACTAATCATTGTGGCTTTTATAGTTTTAAGTTAACTTTAAATACTTTTTTGTAATAAATGTAAATGCTGAGGTACTAAAGTTAATGCAACAATGTCTAAGGTAAAGGTTTTACTGTATTAAACAAACATATGATTCATGATGACTAATATGAAGCTCCAATGTGATTATTCTTTAGATTAAATAGATTCTACTAGCTAACAAATTTTCCACCAATAATCCAGTAAAACACCACCAAAGCATCATGACTCACGTTTATGTCTGTTCCAAACCTGACATGTCCACAGTTTCTGTGAATGGGGAATGGACGGTGACGACAGACTTTTATGAATGAATGGGTATTTTCGATGACACAACGCCAACAACTTTATCAGGGAAATTATTTATCACTTCTGCAGGCGAGTGTGTAAGAAAGTGATGATTGCTGTCAGCTGACCTCCATAAACGCAGGCCTGGAAGCAGAAATGAAAGTCAGCTGGTTTCCACGAAAACGACAATTTAACTCCATGTGAAATTGTCTCTGCAAAACTCAAATTGCATTGAGGACTAAATTAAACAGAAAAAAGAGACCATGAGTGCTGTAGCAAACTTTGCATTTGTGAATATAGAATGAAATAAATTAACATAAATGTATTGTTTAAAAGCATGAGAAATATGTTTTAAATGTTGACAAATTTAAAATAGGCATGGCCGCATTAAAATAATTGTGTTGAGGAATTGTTTATTAAATACCAAAAAAGTCCATGCTCAATAATCCAGGTAAACAATCCAACAATTTTCAGTCAGGTCATCTGGACAGTTTCTTTTTTGCTGAAACGTTTCACCTTCCATCCAGAAGGCTTCATCAGTCAAGGAAACACACAACACAAAACTGATTCTTCCTCCAACAGCTTACTCCAAACTGGAACAAACCTGTCAACGAGGAAGAGGGCCAGCAACAGAGGAGGGGGTGTGCCAAAGAGACCATCTTACCACCAACATGGCTGGTTTGTTTCACTTTGGAGTGGGCTGTTTGGGGTAAGAAACAGTTTTGTGTTGTGTTTCCTTGACTGATGAAGCCTTCCGGATGGAAGGTGAAACGTTTCAGCACAAAAAGAAACTGTCCAGATGACCTGACTGAAAATTGTTGTTTATTAAATAGCTTTAATGACAAATAAACATTTTTCATTCATTATAAACTCTAAACATTTAATCACATTAAAGCAGCATTTTGCAGCTGTAACAGAGGGTAATGAGGATGTCCTCTGATTTATGTCACAATAAATACCTTGCTCCGATGTAATGAAAAATAATTAGACTTTTAGTGCGACATGACTAAATTTAACACATTGTACCTTTAAATCTGTTGGTCTTTATGTGGTATAATAAAATTTGAAATATACACAAAAATTTAAAGCAATTGGATTTAACCACACTAAATTATAACTATAATAATTCAGTAGAGTATTTTATTCTATTTTGAAATGCTAATTTTGCATGACTCTGCTGACCTGTGATATGAGTGACCTTGAATGTGACTCATCATGTGGGGGTGTCAAACCCCCGCAGTTATATTTAAGTGGAGGGAGTGGCAGCACTTCTCTGATGACTCCTGTGATGACACAAGTTTCTCTGTCTACAAAAGAGTTCAATAAAACCACCTTGAATAAATCCTAGACCTCTTGAGGAGACAACACAGGGAAAAATCAAACCAGTGACTGTCACTTGTTTTCTTAACTAGCTCCAATTTACTTCTTGATTTTTATAAATACTGTCACTATTCTTCTCCTGGGTTCTTGTTCTTTTGATTTTTTTTATAATTTGAGACATTGCTCCACGTTTTGCTGGCTGATTTAACACCAGACCTCTGTTCCTGCAGACATCATGCTCTGCTCGACACTGATGCTGACTGCCCTCGTCACCGCAGGTGTTTATGGAAGACCTTCACTTCCTCCTCTACCTGTGAAAGGTGAGCCTCCTGCTCTGTGTTTACTAAGGTGTATTGTGGTGAGGAGCAACAAAACTAATGGATTAGGATGAAATTAAAATACATTTGCTGAGCTCAGTGTATTGTACAACAGCTAGAGGGGCCACTAAAGAAGCCTTCATTACCATAACCTTTCTCTGCTCCTTTCACCTTCGTTCTAATTTAAACTTTATTTGCTCCTTTGAGAATCTTACTCTAAATTCAGCTTTTTCAAATATTGTTTTAGAGATTTTTCAATTCATTTGAACATTTTTGGCTTGATTTTTGTTGCTAATTATTGTCTTTTGTGTTGTTTTCCTACTAATTTCAACTTTCAGCCTCTTTCCACTAATTTCATACATTTTCAGCTATACTGTAGGTCTTTTCTCCAAATCTTAGTTTTTTGTTCAGCTTTTGTTTTTGCTATTTTCCACCTTTTGCGCTTCTGTCTAATAATTGCAACTTGTTTTGCTCCTTTCAGCCTCTTTCTGATAATTTAAGTTCATTTTTTGTTTTATCAGCTACATTTTTTTTATTGTAAGCTTTTTCCTATTCTTTTCAGGTTCATTTATGCTAATTTCAGATGTTTTGTAATCCTGATTTTTTATTTGAGGATTTTTTTCCACACGTTGGAGGGACTATGTTTCTCGGCTGGCCTGGGAACGCCTCGGGATTCCCCTGGAGGAGCTGGCCCAAGTGGCTGGGGAGAGGGAAGTCTGGGCCTCCCTACTTAGGCTGCTACCCCCACGACCCGACCCCGGATAAGCGGAACAGAATGGATGGATGGATTTTTTATTTGTAATTTAGCTTATCTCTGCCTACTTCAACTTATCCTGCTCATTTCTGCACTATTCAGCTTTTTTTTTTTTTTTACACATTTCTGCTGTTTTTCTACAGCTCACAGCTTTTACTTTGCATTTATTTTCCATTTCAGCTGTTAGAAAATGTCAGCTGTTTAAATTCACAGTTCACAGATGAACCTTTGTCAGCAGCTTTCAGCATAAATCATTAGGTGTTCACACTACAGCACATTTTCACAGCAAATTCAAATTTTCTACTTTAACCTTTAAGACGGAGTGGTGGCGCAGAGGTGAGTAAAGGTGGACCTGTCATCGGAGGATTGCTGGTTCAACTCCTGGCACCGACAACATCATAATGTGGGTGGGATAGGTGAAGCACCCACACCTGCCTCCACCCTCATTTGTCCCACTCTGAGCCCTTGAGCAAGGCCCTTAACCCCCACAATCTGCTCCCCCGGGTGCCCTAGATAGCAGCTGTGGCAGCTTGGTGGTCTGTTGTGGCAGGAAGGACATCCAGCGTAAAAACAATCACCAAGTCTTGGTGTGAGTTA
Source organism: Nematolebias whitei (assembly GCF_014905685.2). Taxonomy (NCBI): domain Eukaryota; kingdom Metazoa; phylum Chordata; class Actinopteri; order Cyprinodontiformes; family Rivulidae; genus Nematolebias; species Nematolebias whitei. The sequence goes on along the minus strand of NC_056510.1, from coordinate 39,024,036 downwards.
GATCGCTGTGGTGACCCTGAAGAAAGGAGTCGAAAGAAGAAACAAATCACACATTTTCACAGGAAATTCAACATTTCTTCTTTAATCTTAGCTTTTCTTTTACACTTCCCATCCATCCATCCATCCATCCATCCATCCATCCATCCATCCATCCATCCATCCATCCATCCATCCATCCATCCATCC
>NC_056510.1:39018930-39023750 GCF_014905685.2 Nematolebias whitei | reverse complement strand
TTCCATCCATCCATCCATCCATCCATCCATCCATCCATCCATCCATCCATCCATCCATCCATCCATCCATCCATCCATTATCTTTACCCACTTCCTTTTTGGGTTGCGAGGGTCACTGGTGCTCATGTCCAGCTATCACTGTGTGAGAGGTGGGGGACACCCTGGACAGATCTCCAGTCCATCACAGGGACACATAGAGACAAACGAGACAAACAACCATTCACTCTCTCTCTCACACCTAGAGACAATGTAGAGTTACCAGTCAGTCTAACATGCATGTTTTTGGTCTAAGGGAGGAAACTGGAGTACCTGGAGAAAACCCACACATGCACGGAGAGAACATGCAAACTCCACCCTGAAAGGCCCGTGAACCAGGATTTGAACCGGCAACCTGTTCGCTGAGAGGCAACAGCTCTATCAACTGAGCCACAGTGCCACCCACTTTCCATAAAATTAAATAATAATAATAATGTTATCATCTTAATTTTTTCAAGTCCCAAATTCTTATCGAGCCCAGAGAAGATAATTATACATGAAAAAAATGCCAGGTTGCTTCTGATGACCTCTAGCTAAATTAGCTGTGAACAGGTCAGCTTAATTTAACATATTACCACCCAATTAGCATAATATTAACAATGAAAACATAGCTGTCACTATGCCTAATGTTCAGCTATTGTGTCTACCTCAGATGGCTGTCACCAGGTGTCTCCAGAGGTGGAGATGTTCAGAGTGGAGGGTGAGGCCATAATCCTCCACTTCCCCATCTTCACGAGAGTTCTTGAAGTACGCAGAATAGCCCTGCCAACGGCAAAGTACCTGATCACCAGGAACAACGGGACGGAGAGCGAGGCGTACTGGAGCGAGGGACGCGTGCAGCAGCAGGTCAACCAGCTGTGGTTCCTCCCAGCCCGACCTTCGGACTCAGGGGAATACAGCTGCACTTACCGGTAGACGGTTTCTCTTCATGGGTTCTTCTAAACTCTAATATTAAAATTAAACAGACAAAAAGCAGAAGCAAAATATTTTTTTAATTAAACCAAAATGCAACAATGTGTGTTTGAAATGAGTGTTCCTGTTCAGAAGTTTAGCGATGAGAACAATCTCTACGTCTGCTGACCAAATTTAGAAAATGCACTAAAAATATTTGTCAAGGTTTTTTCAAAGGCTTTCCAAAGATTTTCTCTTTTCTACACCTCCATCCTTAGTGATGTTTTACACTGAGCTGGATGAGAAACCCCTGAGTCTTCATTAAAAATTTAATTTTCTCTTAATTCTCCTAAGCTTGCACCTCGCTCCCTATTTTTATTTCTATTTTGTTCAAATATGATGGACCTAACCCTCTGATGGATCGTTAACAAACTTCTTTGACCATACTGTCTTCAACTTCTTGTAGCTTTCACGTCAGGTTCCTGGCCTCTCTCCTCGTCATAGATGGCATGATTCAAAATATTCAAACCATTATATGGTCCAACAAAAAAAGTTTAAATAATTTCATCTGGACAAGTTTAGTGAGAAACGTTTCGTCCCCCATCCAGAGAACTTCGTCAATCTATGGCCTGCCAACCAGATCTGCTCCACAGGTAGCTTCACTGCTTAAGCCAACCTCCTGTTGGAATGTAAGAAAGTACTTTTAACAAACAGAGCACACCCTGTTGGCCATTGTATTGTTGATGCCAAGAAAAAGACAGAGGAGATAGATGCAGCTAGCGAGGACATGGAGGTAGTTGGAGTGAGGACAGAGTGAGATGGAGGAGGATGACTCGCAGTGGAGACTCCTGAAGAGGGAAAAGCTGAAAGAAGAAGAAGAAGTTGTTGGTTGTTGTGCTGCTTCAGACAGAGTTGTGAGCACGGCCTCAAAACCTTTAATGACCAAAACTGATCAGATGTGATTTAGACAGTCAGGTGTGGAAAAGTTCTGTTAATGATCATTTTAAACTGAGAACACCAAGGTCAAATAAAACAGGGGTTCCCAAACTGCTCCATGTCATGGTCCTTCAAACAGCATTAGCTTCTGGTCGAGCCCCCCCCCCCCCCAAACAATGCTACAAAATATGTACAGAAACATCAACTGTTAGAATGTTTTAACTTTTATTCACTAAACTCTATTAATAATTACAGCTGTTGAGCATAAAATTGTTATTAACTAACATGTTTTAAACACTGTATTATATCTCCACTGAAAAACAACAACTTTTCAACAAACTGTTGCCCAAAAGAACAAAACAACAAGTCTAACCTCTCTCTCAAGCGTGTTTATCTGGAAATGACAAATACAGATTGCCCTAGTGGGCAATTATTATTATTACTATTTTTTGTTTTTGCTTTTTTAATCTTCTTCTCTCCAGCTCTCTGGGGCACCCCCTGGCAGCCCCCACTTGGAAAAACCCTGAAAGAAAACACCTGAAATTTAATGATTTAAAATAGATTTTCTGTTCTGATAAATTGTGTGAAAAAAGTCATGAAATGTTGAGTAAAACAAATCAATTAAATATCTAATTTGACAGGAAACAAAATATTAACGTCGGGCCTTTTTCAGCTTTCATAGCTTTTAGCTGATTTGTCAAATGTATCACTTGCTAGCAGAGATTTCTGATTTCTGTCTGTGCTTGTTGCAGAAACGACACCTATTGTGTTACTGGGAGGATCGTGCTACACGTGTACCAGTCTGATTCTGTGGACCTAAACTCTCTGTCCTATCCATGGTCAGCCACAGAGGGGGAGAGAGTGGAATTTAATTGTCCATCTTTAAGCTGCTTCAACAAAACAGACGGGCTGATCGAGTGGTTCAAAGTGAGTAATGAACCATTAACCCATGAAGCTGCAGAAACAGCTGTGATTTCCAGTCTTGTTTTCAGATCTGAATCCAGACTAAAGTAACAAGTGTGCTCATCGACAGGACTCTGACTCCACTCCTCTTCAGCCAGACAGAGGAGTCCTGATGATCCCTGCAGTGAGGAGGTCCCACGCCGGAGTCTACACCTGCCGGCTCACCGTGCTCATCAACAAGCAGCACTACCAAGTCAGCAGAGTCTTCCTGCTCCACGTGCAAGGTTGGTCACATGCAAACGATAACCAGTGAGTGAAGGCTGAACTGAAACTTTACATAAAACTGCAGCTCTTAATGTCTACACTTCCAGACATGACACTACAGATGTTGTCCAACATCTGCAGAGATGTGCATTGTGAAGCTTAGTTATCATTTTTTGTAGGCGAGGGTTGAAAGTAGCACTCATATCATTTGAAGTATGATTATTGGAAAGGTTATGAACAATCATTATTTTATTTTTTGCATACAGAACTTTGAAAAACTTGAGTTTAACGAAAAACAATTTATTTCTGACCAGTTTGATGAGCTAATGGCACCTAGACCAGAATCGATCACTTCCCAATACCACGTTGGTTCGTGTACATACTGTTTGTGTGTGGTTTCTGCAAGTACAAGTAGCTGCAAGCTACAGTATCTGTAGTAGTTCCCATATAACCTGGACATGTCTACAGAAATAAGATTGCTTCTAGCAACTGTGTAATTAACAGTGGGGCAATGGTATACAAGATCATGTTCACAACTGCTGCTTATTTTAACACCAGATTTGTTTTAAGATGGCAGTAATTGATTTTGGTGTTGACTCTGCTAGGACTAGCTTTAAGCTCATCATCAGAGCCAGAATCAAACTCCTTTTCCCCAAACTGAGGCTGATCAAAAAACTACCTTAAACATAACCTTTCTACATAACCCCACATCAAAACATCACAACTATTCCTTTAATTAACAGTCCTCATATTGTATTTCTATACTGTTTAGTGAGAAGCCATTAATTAAGCCTGTGCATGAGTCAGTTTACTTTCTGTTGTGAAAAGAAACGCATCAGTTCATTAGTTTGCCTGATTGTAAGAACAGAAAGCTGAAAGATGTGTCCTGCTCTCTGCTGGACAAACAGGTGCATCGCAACACCTGTGCAGCCACAGGGAAACAAATCTCACCCAGAATGTTCAAAAAATACAGTTTGTCTGGCAAAGAGTCCGACCAGTAAAAAAAGTGTGATTTTGTGTGTGTTAGGCACAGATCCTGCTTTCAGCACCTCTGTTCCTGAAGTCTCCACCACACCAGAGGCAGATCTTCACAGCAGAACCATGAGCACCGTTAATGGTGAGCTTTTAAATTATCCACATTTCATTAAGGATACTGAAAAATTTGAAACTGCTAAATTATCTTGATTATGTCTCCCATCCTGTAGTGGGACCACCAGTGATTGTGTACCCAGTTAATGGAACCATCTTTGAAAGTCCACATGGTACGAGGAAGCCTCAGTTTGTGCCAGTATATCAGATGTCATGCCTTTATGCTCTAAACCACTGTAATGCTCTCCACTAGGTTCAGGACTGGAGCTGGTTTGTCATGTGCTCACTGAATGTCAGATGGCAGATTTAACCTTGATCACCTGGCTGGTAAACAGCCAATCACTGGAGTCCTCGTACCTCAACAGGCGGGCCTTGCAGGGAGGGAGAAGGTGAAGCTCATTTACCATCAGCTGTCAACTTAACCTCATCCTAAACCTAAGCCAAAACTTCAATCCCCCCCCCCCCACGACACACACACACGCCCGATTAACTTTAGCTCCCACTACAAAAACATAACTTGTATTTTTAATAATTGGTATAAATCAGTTTGACAAAAAAAAAAAACATTTAGGTTTGAAATCATCACAAAATACAGAAGATCTTGTGCTGAAATAGTTAATACCTAACAGGAAACTATATATATATATATATATATATATATATATATATATATATATATATATATGTGTGTGTGTGTATAT
>NC_056510.1:39011816-39018830 GCF_014905685.2 Nematolebias whitei | reverse complement strand
ACACATATATATACACACACACACACATATATATGCATACATACATATATACATATATACATATATACACATGTCTGCCCCACTGTTTTTAGTTTCGTTTTGGACATGCTGCACGTTATTTATTTCACTTTTGCAGCTTAATAATAATAACTAAAAGTTCTGGTTTTCCTGTGACTTATTTTTTGCAGTATGATAAATGGTAGGAGCATAATATATCCTCCCAATATTTTGTTGGTCTTCTTTTTTGGTAAATAATAAACAACGTTTGTTTTTTTTCAGTTTTTTTTTTTTAATTAATTTTTTCATCTTGAGATCCTATGACGTCATCAACTACTCGAGTTCTACTCGAGTTTTATTATGTTAATGTTGAGTTGAAAAATTACAGTACGTAGTCGTTCAACCCCCTAGCCCTGATACAGCTTTGATGTGATATGGAGCTATATAAATAAACTGAATTGAATTGAAGCTAAAATCTAATATTTCAATTATTCGTGTTAATAAAATTTGAAGTGTGTTTGTGTGCTGACTTTTGGTTAAATGTTTCCAGGGTAACCAGGTTGTCTAAAGGTTGCCAGATCGAGATGAGGCTTGTCATCTCACTCATCACTGAAGAAGATGAGAAGGCAGAGATCAAGTGTGTCACCAAGAACAAAATGGGGAGTCAGGAAGCTGTTGTAATACTTCAACTAGAAGGTGACTTTTCAAAGTAAAAGCTTGGCTGAAAACACTTTTCAGTGAATGCTGTATCAAGAAATCTTATAAAAAACAATAAATATAGTACCATAACCAGTTTATCTGACATTAAAGCACCAATATTTATTTACAGATTCTACCTTCACGTGGCTTTTTGTTGCCGTGACAACCGTCTCCTGCTTTCTGACAGTGGTTTCTGTCTTCCTCTACCTCCTCTTCAAACCTAAAAGGAAAAAGAAAATGGATTACTTTCTGGCTCGGCAGAACAGCACCTTCTCATTCTAGCTTTTAGGTTGTTATTTACACTTCCTCCAGAAACAAAAAGACCTCCTTTAAAGTGTTTACTGTCCGTCTCTGTGAATGTGATTTAGTTCAGTTACATCAGAAGTCATCTCAGGGCACTCCAAAATAATGTTGAACGTAAATCAGGTACTACATTCTGATTCAAGTCATGGGATTTACATGATGTTTTGTGTTTTATCTGTTTTCACAAACTGTTTGAGCTCAGAGGTGTTTGAGTCACATGACTCTGTCACACAAGTGATGAAACTAATATGCAAAATAACAAAAAGTAATAAAAGTAATCAATGCATGTTTGAATTAGGTGGTTTGTTTCAAATCAGAAGCTCAGATCCAAGTTTAATTGCCACATTGTCATGTTATCAGCTGTGTGCAAAAATATATGTTTGTATTTAAGGTTGTATGAAGGAGAACTATACTTAAATACACTTTCCTAGTATTTTTCAATATGTGTGTTCGTCAGCATGCTGTGAACTTATAGAAATCTGATGCTGTTTGGTAAAATACTCAACATCATCATGGTAAATGTAGACATTGTGTTTTACTACTGAGCTGTTTAGTTCATTATCTGTCGAATTACTTTGTTTTTCTAAAAAAAGCAGAAAAGAAAATCAAGGAAATGTATTTTATAAGAACAATAACAAATTTGTACATTTCATGTTAAATATTTAAATGTAAAACATGGCCAGAATAATAATAATAAAAAAAAAAACTGTATCCAAAAAGACTAAACTAGCCTGTCACAGTCTAAATGAATGTTTGGTAGTATTCACAATGGTATTACTCCAGAGAGAAAACTACTAGAGCCAAAGCTGGAGGACAGATTAATGCCATCTAAGGAGGGAGAAAGACTGAAAAATTCATTCTTAAGGTGCTCAGGTCCAAAAACCAAAACCTCTGTCTTGTCTGTGTTCAACAGGAGAAAATTAAGGGTCATCCAGGTTTTTATGTCTTTAAGACATGCTTGTAGTCTAAGTAGCTGATTGGATTCATTGGGTTTAATGGACAAATATAATTGTGTGTCATCAGCATAACAATGAAAATTTATCCCATGCTGTTTAATAATTTTACCTAATGGAAGCATATATAAAGTAAAGAGTATTGGCCCAAGCACTGAGCCCTGAGGAACTCCATGACTAACTTTGGTGTATGAAGAAGATTTACTATTTACATTTACAAATTGGAATATGTCAGATACTGTAGATATGATTTAAACCATTTTAGAGCTGTTCCTGTAATCCCAATATCATATTCAAGCCTCTGTAGTAAAATATTGTGATCAACTGTATCAAATGCATCACTGAGGTCTAACAGGACCAGTATAGACACTAGTCCATTGTCTGAGGCCATGAGATTATCATCAGTGACTTTTACTAGTGCTGTTTCTGTGCTATGATGAGCTCTAAACCCTGACTGAAACTCTTCAAACAGATTATTTCTTTGTAGATGTTCACGCAACTGACCTGCAACTATTTTCTCTAGAATTTTTGAGATGAAAGTTAGATTAGATATAGGTCTATAGTTGGCCAGAATTTCTGAATCAAGATCAGACTTCTTAAGTAAAGGTTTAATTACAGCAACCTTAAAACGCTGTGGTACATAACCATCCATTAAAGACAAATTAAGTAGATCCAAAATGTGGACATTAATTAGTGGAAATACCTCTTTAAACAGTCTGGTTGGGATGGGATCTAGCAGGCATGTGGATGGTTTGGATAAGGTTATTATTTTTGACAATTCAGAGCTCAACAGGACCAAAACTGTCCAAACATAAATCAGGCTCTAGTGAAATATTTAAAGTTGTCTCATTTGACAGGGGACTAGAGATAGTAGAAGGAAGGATGGTTTGGATTTTCTCTCTAATTGAAATAATTTTATTTATAAAGAATCTCATGAAGTCATCACTACTTATAGTTGTAGGGATACATGGTTCAACAGAAATGGGACTTTTAATTAGTCTAGCAATAGTACTAAACAGAAACCTAGGGTTATTTTTATTCTCCTCTATTAAAGATGAGTAATATAAAGTTCTAGCTTTACGGAGAGCTTTTTTATATGTTAGCAGACTATCTTTCCAAGTTAAATAAAATTCTTCAACATTAGTAGAGCGCCATTTTCTCTCCTGGTTTCTAGATGCCTGCTTTAAAGTACCTAACTCAGAATTGAACCAAGGAGCCAGTTTCCTCTGATTGATTACTTTCTTTTTCAGTGGAGCAATTGTATCAAGTGAAGTTTGCATTGAAGTTGTAAGATGATCAACTAGATGATCTAAGTCTCTGTTCTCTGATGCATTACTCTGCAAGACAGAGGAAAACAATGATGGAAGAGATTGTTTAAATTTGGTTACAGCATTTTCTGATAAGCACCTGCTGAGATGAAATTTACTCTCAGTGACTGTGTAGTGATTTAATGTAAACTCAAAGGTTATTAAAAAAATGGACGGACAGAATAGGATTTTGAGGAACTATTACCAAGTCCTTAATCTCTATACCATAGGTCAGAACTAAATCAAGAGTGTGATGATAAGAATGCGTAGATGAGTAGATGCATTTTTCAGTCTTTCTCCCTCCTTAGATGGCATTAATCTGTCCTCCAGCTCTAATGTTAAAAATCTTGGTGTTATTTTTGATCAGGACATGTCTTTTATCCCCCACATTAAAAACGTTACTAGAACTGCCTTCTTCCACCTGCGTAATATCACTAACATTAGAAACATCTGATCTAAAAATGATGCAGAAAAACTGGTCCATGCATTTGTCACGTCTAGACTGGACTATTGCAATGGTTTATTATCTGGATGTCCAAATGCTTCTTTAAAACGTCTTCAGTTCATCCAAAATGCCGCTGCCAGAGTCTTAACTGGAGTTAGTAGGAGAGATCATATCTCTCCAGTTTTTTTTTTTTTTTTTTTTTCTCCAGTTTTAGTTTCTCTCCAGTGGCTCCCTGTCAAATCCAAAATAGAATTCAAAATCTTACTTCTAACCTACAAAGCTCTCAACAACCTAGCTCCATCTTATATTACAGCTCTTATTGTTCCATATTTTCCTAACAGAGCGCTTCGCTCTCAGACAGCAGGTTTATTTGTGGTTCCTAGAATTTACAAAAACAGAATAGGAGGCAGATCTTTTAGGTCGTTTTCACACCAGATAGTCCGGTAGACTCGGTTCGGGACCATTATTCATGACCTTTTGTTTACATGTGAGCTGGTGAGTTTGCATTCACACTGCACTGTGCAGTCGAGTCAACCTGTTGAACCAACCTGTTCCCCCGCTCGCCTGTGGGGGCGCTGCACCAAGAACTACTGAAAGAAACAACACAAAAACCTCTGAAGACACGTCTTCTTCTTCTTCTTCTGTAAATAAAAATAAAATGAAGTGGCATCAAGTTTTAGCAGTTTTAGGAGTTATATTTTGTCATTTTTCAAAAATGGACTTAGCATGAGCAGAAAATGAGACAGAAGACCATGGAGAATATTGTTTTTCACACAAGACAGCTGACGGCTCCATATAAGGTCAGAGAAATGCGTGTTTTTTTAATCCTGTGGAGCAGGGCTCGGTCTGTTTACATTCACACTGTACTCGAACCGCGCTGGAGTTTTCTTCTACCGGACCGAGACCTAGGTTTTAGCCAGGGCCAGAGTTCACCTTTTTGTTCCGTGACAGAGTTCGATGGTGCGTTCACACCTCCCTAAACGAGCCGGACTTTCTAGGAAAACGAGCTAGAGTTTGATTAAAGCGGACTAAACAGGGCTAGTGTGAATGTACCCTTAGTTATCAGGCTCCTGTCTTGTGGACCCAACTGCCATTCTCTGTCCGTGAGGCTGACACATTATACAGTTTTAAAACGAGGCTTAAGACTTTCCTTTTTGCTAAATCCTATAGTTAGGGTCGGCTTGGGTTTCCTGATTTGTCCCTTAGTTATGCTGCTATAGGCTTAGACTGCTGGAGGACAAACTGACCACAATTTTCACTCTACTTCTGTCTTTACTTACCCTGCTCAACCTGTTTTGTATTTGTAATGTTTTTTTCTATCCTTAACATGTGTTTTTTTGTCTTTCAGATACACCTGGACCTATACCTGGACCTACCATTCTGTGTTCGTCTGTCTCTCCTTCCTGTCCTCTCAACCAGCCGGTCAAAGCAGATGGCCGCTTGTCCTGAGCCTGGTTCTGCTGGAGGTTTCTTCCTTTTAAAAGGGAGTTTTTTCTTTCCACTGTTGCCACTGTGCTTGCTCAGGATGGGAGACTGCAACAAAGCCAAGATTCAACTTGTCTGCTGGATTCCTTAGATAGAGAACTTTACTAATTGGCTTTTATGTATGTGAATGTTTCTGTAAAGTGCCCTGAGACAACTTTGTTGTGATTTGGCGCTATATAATTAAACTGAATTGAATTGAATTCGAAGTTGACCACAGCATGAATTTCTTATTTTAATCTCCGAATCCTGAATTAAATCTCAGAATTCTGACTTTTTTTCTCCACAAAATTAAGGGAGAATAAATGTATTGCACCGTTGCCCTAATCCTCTTCTGTAAATTCTGACTTTAATCTCAGAATTCTGACTTTTATCTCAGAATTCTGATTTTTCTGCCTTTTCTCAGAATTCTTATTTTAATCTCAGAATTCCTACTTTAATCTCATAATTCTGACTTTTTGTCAGAATTATGACTTAAATGTCAGAAGTCTGACTTTTTTTTTTCAAAATTAAGGGAGAAAAATGGTATTGCACTCTGGCCCTAATCCTTGTTTGTAAATTTTTACTTCAATCTCAGAGTTCTGATTTTATTCTCAGAATTCTGACTTTAATATCAGAATTCTGACTTTAATCTCAGATTTCTGACTTTTTCTCAGAATTCTGACTTTAATCTTAGAATTCTGACTTTAATCTCAGAATTATGATATTTTCCTCAGAATTCTGACTTTAATTTTAGAATTCTGACTTTTTTTAATCAGCATTCTGACTTAAATCTCAGAATTCTGACTTATTTTTTCTCTCACAATTAAGATAGAAAAAATATATTGCACCATGGCCCCAATCCTCTTCCATAAATTCTGACATTATTCTTAGAATTCTGACTTTTTTCTCAGAATTCTGACGTTTTTCACAGAATTCTTCCTTTAATCTCAGAATTCTGACTTTTGTCTCAGAATTAAACGGGGGGGGGGGGGGGGGATTATTGCACCTTGGCCCTAATCCTCTTCCTTATTTAGATGACCACAGTCTGAATTTCTTATTTTAATCTCAGAATTCTGACATAAATCTCAGAATTCAGACTTTTTTTCTTCTCAAAATTAAGGGAGAAAAAATGTATTGCACCGTAACCCTTATCCTCTTCTGTAAATTCTGACTTTAATCTCAGAATTCTGACTTTTATCTCAGAATTTTGACTTTAATCTCAGAATTCTGCCTTTTCTCAGAATTCTTACTTTAATCTCAGAATTCTGTCTTTTCTGCCTTTTCTCAGAATTCTTACTTTAATCTCAGAATTCTGACTTTAATCTCAGAATTCTGACTTTTTTCCCCTCAAAATTAAGGGAGAAAAAAAATGTATTGCACCGTGGCCCTAATCCTCTTCCATAAATTTTGACTTTAATCTCAGAATTCTGATTTTCTTTTCTCAGAATTCGGATTTTAATCTCAGACTTCTGACTTTTTCTCAGAAATATTACTACGCCACCAACACTGTTTATAGTGGGGGTGGTGTGCTGCTTACCTCAACTCGGGATGTCGTGGGTCGGTGGGCAGAATACTTTGAAGACCTCCTCAATCCCACCGGCACATCTTCCACTGAGGAAGCAGAGCCTGGGACTCTGGGTCGAGCCCTCCAATCTCTGGTGCTGAGGTCACAAGGTGGTTAAAAAGCTCCTCTGTGGCAGGGCCCCGGGGGTGGATGAGATTCGCCCGGAGTTCCTTAAGGCTCTGGATGTTGTAGGGTTGTGTTGGCTTACGCGACTCTGCAATATAGACTCACCTCGCCACCGGATGAAGAGCATCTCAGCGTGACCTCAGCAGAAGTAAGGAG
>NC_056510.1:39007334-39011716 GCF_014905685.2 Nematolebias whitei | reverse complement strand
TGACATTAGTCAGTTTTCTTCACCTGAGCTACATATGCATCTTTAAATCCAGTTGCTCTGTAACTGTAAATCATTACTAAAAAGAAAATAATAATAAAAAAATTAAATTCCCCTTAGGGGCCCCCAATTGGCCCCTGGGCCCTAAGCAGCTACTTAGTATGCTTATGCCTTGGGCCGGCCATAGGCCATATGAGTCGGATGCATGACGCCGCCAGTCCGGTTCTGACTCATCGGGTACATAGAAACTTTTTGTAAAGTCTTGAAAACTGGACCAGATAAATTATAAAGTGGGAAATGCAGTTTGTCTCCCATCCATGTGCCCTTAAATTACAAACATGGAAAGTAAATGTGACCAGATACACACAAACTACCACCAGACTTTTATATTTCCACCTAATTCTACTCCATCTTTGTTGACCTACACAGACTGTGGTCAACTAAGTACGGAAGAGGATTAGGGCCAAGGTGCAATAATCCCCCACTCCCCTTAATTCTGTGAAAAAAAGTCAGAATTATGAGAAAAAAAGTCAGAATTCTGAGACTAAAGTCAGAATTATGAGAAAAAAATCAGAATTCTGAGATTAAAGTCAGAATTCTGATTTTAAAGTCAAAATTCTGAGAAAAAGGTCAAATTTCTGAGATCCATCCATCCATCCATTTTCTTCCGCTTATCGGGGGTCGGGTCATGGGAGTAGCAGCCTAAGTAGGGAGGCCCAGACTTCCCTCTCCCCAGCCACTTGGGCCAACTCTTCCAGGGCAATCCTGAGGCGTTCCCAGGCCAGCCGAGAAACATAGTCCCTCCAGCGTGTCCTGGGTCTTCCTCTGGGCCTCCTCCCGGTGGGACGTGTCCGGAACACCTCACCAGGGAGGCGTCCAGAAGGCATCCTAAATAGATGCCCAAGCCACCTCAACTGGCTCCTCTCGACATGGAGAAGCAGCGGCTCTACTCTGAGTCCCTCCCGGATGATCGAGCTTCTCACCCTATCTCTAAGGGAGAGCCCAGACACCCTGCGGAGAAAACTTATTTTGGCCGCTTGTATCTGAGATCTCATTCTTTCCCAAAGCTCATGACCATAGATGAGGGTAGGAATGTAGATCGATCGGTAAATTGAGAGCTTCGCCTTTTGACTCAGCTCTCTCTTCACCACGACAGACCTGTACAGCGCCCGCTTCACTGCAGACGCTGCATCTATCCGCCTATCGATCTCACGCTCCATTTTCCCCTCATTCGTGAACAAGACCCCAAGATACTTGAACTCCTCCACTTGAGGCAGGACCTCCTCCCTGACCTGGAGAGGGCACTCTACCCTTTTCCGGCTCAAGACCATGGCCTCGGATTTGGAGGAACTGATCTTCATCCCAGCCGCGTCGCACTCGGCTGCGAACCACTCCAGCGAAAGCTGTAGATCATGATCTGATGAAGCCAACAGGACCACATCATCTGCAAAAAGCAGAGACGCAATCCTAAGGCCACCAAAATGGATCCCCTCGACACCTTGGCTGCGCCTAGAAATTCTGTCCATAAAAGTTATGAACAGAATCGGTGACAAAGTGCAACCTTGGCCGAGTCCAACTCTCACCAGGAACAAGCCCGACTTTCTGCCGGCAATGCGGACCAGGCTCTGACACCGGTCATACAGGGACCCAACAGCCTGTATCAAAGGGCCCGGTACCCCATACTCCCAGAGTACCCCCACAGGGTTCCCCGAGTGACACGGTCAAACACCTTCTCCAAGTCCACCAAGCACATGTAGACTGGTTGGGCAAGCTCCCATGCTGGTCCAGTGTTCCATGGCCAGAACGAAAACCGCACTGCTCCTCCTGAATCCGAGGTTTGACTATCCGACGGACCCTCCTCTCCAGAACCCCCGAATAGACCTTACCAGGGAGGCTTAAGAGCGTGATTCCCCTGTAGTTGGAACACACTCTACGGTCCCCCTTTTTGAATAGAGGGACCACCACCCCGGTCTGCCAATCCAGGGGAACTTCCCCCGATGTCCACGCAATATTCAGAGTCAGAGTCAGAGTCAGAGTTTCTTTATTGTCATTCGCACCTCATGTGGTACATGTGGTGGAGCGAAATTATGTACGCAGGGTCCCAGTTACATCCAACAATAAAATGTATAAGAAAAACAGTAATGACATCTAAGATATGAACTAAGAAAAACATCAACTAAATATACACTAAGCACTCATAACATAAAACATTGAACATCAGCACAAACATGAACATGAGTCTGTGAGCAGATGTGCACGCATGAACACATCAACATTGAAACAGATCAGCAGCAACATGAAACAGATCAGCAGCAACATGAAACAGATCAGCAGCAACATGATATGGTTTTTCACAGTGATTATTCTAGTTAGAGATTCATGAGTCTAACAGCCTCAGGGTAGAAGCTGTTCCTCAGTCTAGTGGTTCTACACTTAATGCTCCTTAACCTCCTTCCTGAGGGGAGTGGGGCAAAAAGTGTGTGTGCTGGGTGGGTGGGGTCCTTCATGATGCAGGTGGCCCTCTTCCTGCATCTGGAGGTGTAGATGTCTGTGATGGTGGGGAGACTGATTCCAACAGATTTCTGTGCAGCCTTCACCACTCTCTGCAAAGTTTTTCTTTCTGCAGCTGTGCAGCCTCCATGCCACACATTGATGCTCGAGCACAGGATGCTCTCCACTGCACACCTGTAGAAGGAGGTGAGGACTGAGCTTCCCAGACCAGCTCGCCTCAGCCGTCTGAGGAAGTAGAGTCTCTGATGAGCTTTCTTGATCAGGCTGGTGGTGTTGTTGCTCCAGCTGAGGTTGTCATTCATGTGTACACCCAAGTACTTGTAGCTGGAGACCACTTCCACCGCAGATCCTCTTATGTTCAGGGGGGTGTAGGTGTTTTTGTTCCTTCTGAAGTCCACAATCATCTCCTTTGTCTTCTTCACATTGATGTGAAGGTTATTCTCTCTGCACCAGCTCTCCAGGTGTTCCACCTCTTGCCTGTAGCTGGACTCATCATTGTTTGTGATGCATCCCACCACCGCTGTATCATCTGCAAACTTTACAATGTGACAGCCTGGATGGGTAGCTGCACAATCATACGTGAGCAGAGTAAACAGGAGGGGGCTCAACACACATCCCTGAGGAGAGCCAGTGCTGAGGGTTATGGTGGAGGAGGAGAGGTTGTGGATCCTCACTAACTGTGGTCTGTTTGTTAAAAAGTCTAGTACCCAGTTGCAGATGGAGGGGCTTAGTCCTAGTGTGGATAGTTTGTCCATCAGGGTTTGGGGGATCATGGTGTTGAAGGCGGATGTGAAGTCCACAAAGAGCAGACGGACGTAAGAGTTTTTCTGCTCCAGGTGGTTGAGTGCAGTGTGGACCACAGAGGAGATTGCATCCTCTGTTGATCGGTTCTCATGGTATGCATACTGATGAGGGTCCTCGTTGATGTTGATGGTTGTTTTGATGTGAGTCATGACCAGTTTTTCGAAGCATTTAGCGACTATCGGGGTGAGGGCCACTGGCCGATAGTCATTCAGACCAGTCACTGTAGAGCTTTTTGGGACTGGGATGATGGTGGCAGTCTTCAGGCAGGTGGGAACTGTCTCCAGGGTAAGTGAGGTGTTAAAGATGTCTGCCAGCACCTCACAGAGCTGATCAGCACATTCCTTCAACACTTTTCCGGGGATGTTGTCTGGGCCAGTTGCTTTGTGCGGATTAATCCTCCTGAAGGTACTCCTTACTTCTGCTGAGGTCACGCTGAGATGCTCTTCATCCGGTGGCGAGGTGAGTCTATATTGCAGAGTCGCGTAAGCCAACACAACCCTACAACATCCAGAGCCTTAAGGAACTCCGGGCGAATCTCATCCACCCCCGGGGCCCTGCCACAGAGGAGCTTTTTAACCACCTTGTGACCTCAGCACCAGAGATTGGAGGGCTCGACCCAGAGTCCCAGGCTCTGCTTCCTCAGTGGAAGATGTGCCGGTGGGATTGAGGAGGTCTTCAAAGTATTCTGCCCACCGACCCACGACATCCCGAGTTGAGGTAAGCAGCACACCACCCCCACTATAAACAGTGTTGGTGGCGTAGTAATATTTCTGAGAAAAAGTCAGAAGTCTGAGATTAAAATCCGAATTCTGAGAAAAGAAAATCAGAATTCTGAGATTAAAGTCAAAATTTATGGAAGAGGATTAGGGCCACGGTGCAATACATTTTTTTTCTCCCTTAATTTTGAGGGGAAAAAAGTCAGAATTCTGAGATTAAAGTCAGAATTCTGAGATTAAAGTAAGAATTCTGAGAAAAGGCAGAAAAGACAGAATTCTGAGATTAAAGTAAGAATTCTGAGAAAAGGCAGAATTCTGAGATTAAAGTCAAAATTCTGAGATAAAAGTCAGAAT
>NC_056510.1:39004247-39007234 GCF_014905685.2 Nematolebias whitei | reverse complement strand
GACCTGAAATATTTCAGTTGGTGTGCAATGAATCTGAAATATATGAAAGTTTCATTTTTATCATTACATTATGGAAAATAATGACCTTTATCACAATATGCTAATTTTTTTGAGAAGGACCTGTAGTTATAATCACC
This sequence comes from Nematolebias whitei, assembly GCF_014905685.2. Taxonomy (NCBI): domain Eukaryota; kingdom Metazoa; phylum Chordata; class Actinopteri; order Cyprinodontiformes; family Rivulidae; genus Nematolebias; species Nematolebias whitei. The sequence continues at coordinate 39,007,097 of NC_056510.1, read as the reverse complement.
ATCTGTGGGATAAAACGTTTTACCCACAAAGACGGAAGCAAGCGTACAGCCAATACTCCATATGTGGAAACTCTCTCCGAGGGGCATGTCTAAATAAACCTCCGGAGGAGTGAAACCACAAGCCAGAGGGATTTCCACCTCTGACAGTCTAGAAGTTTCATAAACTGCCTGGAAATTAACGAGTTTCATTTTAAAATGCTCTGAATCTGTAATCATGAGATTTTCTGGCAAAATATTTCCATGAGTAAACCCAGCTGTTTCCAAAGCTGTGGCAGCTGAAAACATCTGCTGGGCTATTTCTCTGACCTTTGAAAGTTTATGGGATGGCCAACCTGTGATTCTCATATAATCCCTTAAACTCACGTCCAATTTTTCAAAAACTAGACAAATCCATTTCTTGTATAGGAAATGTTTGATAAATTTGACAAAATTGTCAGCTTCCACACTTTTGAGAACAGTGAAGGTTTTAATTTCTTTCTCTGCTCTTAGATGGAACTTCTTTCTGAAACATTTTAAGGTATACAAATCATCCGATCCTGTTTTTTCACAGAGGACAATTTCTCCAAACTTTGTATACCTCAAAATGTCTTTTACAGTGTAAACACCTGACATTCCATAGATGATAACACCCTGCTCCATATTGAGGGACGGTGCTTCATTTTGGGGAATTTCAGAAGCCATCATGGTCTGAAAGTTGTTCAGATTCAGCTGAGATGCTTCGAAGCAGCTGCTTGTAGGTAAAACTTGGACAGCTTCAGTTAACTCCATCGATGTAGATTGACAATATACCAGTAATAAAAACTACAATTTTTTCCAAAAATCAAACCCAAGTTTGATGCTTGTTGTAGCACAAAACACACATTTGAGTTTTGTTGTAGCAGAACAAGTGGACAGTGTATCGCTCACTAAATGATCAAGTTCTGTGAAAACACGATCTATTTATAAATGATGTTGTGGACACATCAAAGACCAAAGACCATGACATGCGGTGACGTATCAAATTACAGAGACGCGTTCGTTGACGTCACCAAATATTAATACGTCAACAATAATCAATTAAAAATTAAAAAATTAAAGTAAACATATGACATACCTCGATGTTCTGCCAGTTTAATAATATTTTTCGTATTTCTAGTCGTTTGTAATTTTTTTCGGTCTCAATAAAGTTATAAAAAACTATCCGAAACAGTATAGAGTAAAGGACCAATATGGGAGCTCCCTTTTGGTCACGTGATTTCAAACCCGGCTACCTGTGCCGGTTACTATAGCAACCAGTGGGCTCTACAGTCACAAGCTCGTTGTTTGAAAAGTTTTCTTCTTCAGCCCTTCTGGTAAATATTCCTGCCTCAGTTTAGAAGTTCAACCCACTGTTTCATTTACAGGAAGTACTTCCGGTCCCATTTAATTCAGATAAAGCAGTAGTTCAGTGTTGTTCCTGTGCAGCTGCACAATCCTGCACGTACCTGAGAGAGCTGAGTCCTCCTGACCACCTCCACATCGACCCCCTCAATTGAGACTGACTTCTGAAGTCCACTAGCATTTCTTTGTTTTGTTCAGCTGTACATGGTTGGATTTGCACCACACCACAAAGTTCTCAACCAGGCTCCTGTCCTCCCTCCTGTCCATCCTGCACATACCCAACGACTGCACTGTCATCTGAGTCCTGTACTTGTGCATGTATACTGGTAATAACACATTACCATTAAATATCCAAAGAAATGTTGTTAAAAGGCACAGTTGCTATAATCTTAAGGGGATAGAGATATTTGTCAAACCAAAATTCAGAACTAGTCTGAAGGGAAGGTCTACCTCAATCCAAGGAGTTGGATTGTGGAACTGTCTAGAGAGTGATGTTAAAAATGTCAAGTCAATGTGTACATTTAAGGAAAAGATCAAAGCTGAATTGTTAAAAATATATATGAAGTAGCTTAGTGTGTGTTTTGTATTAGAATTAGAAAAACTAGAAAGAGTTATTCATTTTGTTCTGTCACTTGAAGATTATTATGATTGAACTAATTGTTTGAAAAAAAGGGCAGATATAAGATTTTTTCTTCTTTCTGCTGCCTTTCATTTTAAATCTCTTGTATTTTTTATATAGTTATGAAACTGTTTTGTATTTTTAAAATGAATAAACTTCATACCATACCATGTGGCAGGTCTCTGAGTATACCTGATGTCAGACGTGTACAGGAAATGTAAATAAGTCTTCTGACTGGAACACGTGCTGGTTTCACTTGATACATGTAGGACATTTCTGTGAATCGGGCAGGGCTGTCTGTACTTTGTCAGGTACCTATAGTGGTTACTGTACGTGCCGCAGGTTTGAGCCCAGGTTGCATCAGGACGTGCAGTTGGTGTAAAACAATCAAACCTTTCATAGAAGCAGCTGAAAGAAAAACTGATAAACCATCTTATCACCAGCAAACCAGTTGGTGCACTGTGACTGCACTGCTTGTGGGACTGTTTGTTTGTGGCTCCTCTGACTGATGAAGTCCTCTGGATGAAGGATGTAACGTCTCAACAAAATAAACCACTCAGATGACCTGACTGAACTTTGTTGGATTTTTCACCTGGATTATTGAGCATGAACTTTGAAAAACAGGAACAATGCTTCCACAGCTGCTTTTTATACTGGGAATAATCAAAACCTAAGAATGTCAAAGCTAATAAATGCTAAATATCTAATTTTATGAATAGGAATGAAAAATTGTCAAACTTCTGAACATTTAAATAGATTTGACCTCAATGATGTTACACTCAAGCTGCCAACCGGTAGAATAAACATGAATGAGAAAGTTCACAATTAAAAATGACACAGGCAAGATTCCATGTTCTTTATTTGCTAAGGGC
>NC_056510.1:39001957-39004147 GCF_014905685.2 Nematolebias whitei | reverse complement strand
ACACTGGGTGTAATGCTACGCTTTAGCACATTAGCATAAAGCAGCAGGTTGCATGGCAAACTCAAATGTCCTAACTGTGTGAACTAACAGGTTTAATGTTTTAGACTGAGGGTGAACAGTATGCCTCTCAACATACTTAGAAACACCACAAGCACTTTGTCACTGAGTGCGACTATGTGACTGAATTCAATGTACAAGTTAAGAAAATAAAGTTTATTGTAATTCATTTTCATCCTACAAATTCTGAGCTGAGCTGCTTATCCCTATTGTTTGTACACTTTTTTTTAACCACATCATTTCCTTCCATTCGCCTCTCTATTAATGTGCTTGGACACAGAGCTCTGTGAACAGCCAGCCTCTTTAGCAATGACCTTTTGTGTTTTGCCGTCATTGTGAAAGGTGTCAGTGGTTGTATTTTGGACAACTAAGTCAGCAGTCTTCTCCATGATTGTGTAGTCTACAGAATTAGACAGAGAGACCATTTAAAGGCCTTTGCAGGTGTTCTGAGTTAATTAGCAGATTAGACCGTGGCACCAGGTGTCTTCAATACCTAACCTTTTCACAATATTCTAAATTTCTGAGATACCAAATTTGGGGTTTTGATTAGTTGTCAGTTATAATCATCAACATTAAAGGAAATAAACATTTGAAATATATCAGTCTGTGTGTAATGAATGAATATAATATACAAGTTTCACTTTTTTAATGGAATTACTGAAATAAATAAACATTTTCATGATATTCTTTTGACCAGCACCTGTATCAGCCTCATTTATACAATATTTGTGATGAAGTTTTGTGTTAAATCTTTAAACATGTTTCAACTGGTGCGCTGTAACTGCTGTTCCCTCTTCAGGACAGAGTTCACATGCCTTAGCCAGCGTCATGCGAGCACTGTGTGAGCGCTCCAGGAAGTATCCATTAGAGGTCTCATTGCTCTGAACAGGGGGGGACCAGTTATTGTACGTGTACTGTGGGTTTCCTGTGTACGGCCTCCTCTCTAGCTCATCCCCTAACCACTCTACAGCTCACGTCCACTTTCGCTTCAAGTCACCGTTACTCTGTAGGAAACAATGAACAGAAGGATTAGCAGACATGGTTTCACCTGATGGGCCTGAAGATCACTACACTAATCTTACCAAGACATTGAACTCAATAGTTTAAATTTATTTCAGTATCCTTAAAGTAGTTACGAACAAAAAAGCAGAGTGGGACAGAAAGTGTACCTGCAGGATCTGGTAAGCCACAGAGCAGTTGCTAAAGAGAGCCACCATGCACTTGATGCACTGATAGGCCTGTTTCTGGTAGTGACTCTTGGAGCGCTGGATGGTGTCAAACAGCCCATCTCTGTCATCAGGAATGCCTTTAAGCACATTGTGGATGGATCCTGAAGAGAAAAACTAAATTTGCTCAGGAGTGATCTCATTTAAAAATAAAGCAGCGTTTGTGTTGCAGACCCAGCAGCCAGTCTGACCTGTGTGTTTGCCAGGAGTCCTCGATGAGCAGGATCTGTAGCAGCAAGTCCAGATAAGGCCTCAGCTCATAGGTGTAGGAATACGCCACCTGAAGGCAACAAAGAATCCAAATGCATCAACAGCTGCACTCAAAACACTTGCAGGCCAACGTGTTGGTGTGATGATGGTTCATCTGCCAGAGCAGTTCACTGAGCACAGTGGAGGAGAACTGAGGGTTCTCCCAGCAGCAGAATCGAAGCAGCTTCACAGTCTCCTCTGAGTTGCTGCAGTCCTCGATCTTTTTTACGTAGCTTGTCCTCACAAACAGGATCTCTGCCACCAGCTGCTGTACAGGCATGACTGGAGCCGTCAGATTTGGGTTCCCATATGGGTTAGGAAGGGGAGGGTTACCTGAAATAAAAACAATAATAAAAAGAGATTTAAAGTATTCGTGCTACAAATAATTATTTATCATAATGAAAACCGTAGCTTAAAACTACTTTTTCACAGAAAAGACGCTCAGAGTGGCTACTTTGTCAGTCACTTAATTCAGAGAAAGGACATAAATCATGACGAGGCTTCAGCTCTCATCTCAAACATGTCATATTCACATACAGGTCCTTCTAAAAAAATTAGCATATTGTGATAAAGGTCATTATTTTCCATAATGTAATGATAAAAATGAAACGTTCATATATTTCAGATTCATTGCACACCAACTGAAATATTTCAGGTC
>NC_056510.1:38998365-39001857 GCF_014905685.2 Nematolebias whitei | reverse complement strand
TGTATATATAAATATGTATATATGTATATGTATATATGACATGAGTTTGGACATGAGTTTTGCAAAACTTGTCATAAGAATATTTTATTAGTGTTAATGTTAACCCCACCAAGAATATTTAAAAACACTGAACCATGTGTTCAGCTTTAATGGCTGTACGCCAAAGATTTACAGAGGGAAAAAATTGTGAAAATGAGTTTAGTATTCAGCTATGACTGATTAAACGCGCTGATATTTCATTGTGCCTGTTTAACAGGTTACACTGAGTAACGCAGTTGACTGTTCCAAGATGGCGGCGCTACTGCTCGTTAGTGCCAAAAGGCAATAGCGGTCAATGCTGGATCTAGCTTTTATATGATATCTATGAGATCTGCTGTGCCTGCTACATACAGTTACCTGAAGACACAAGAGGTGTGCAGCAACTTTGATAGTTCGCTAGCTGTAAAGTTATTTATAACTGTTGTAATACATTGTCAATCTGTCAGTTATGGTGTTCTGATTTTTTTATGTTTATTTAGAGTGCACAAGATGAAAAGCATTTTTCTAGGACCTCTTTAATGACCAGCAGCCAGGAGGTACACACCTTTGTTAAAGCATGCTTCACTCGTCACTCGGTACAGCACCTAAAGCTTTGTGTTTATTTCTGTATTTTCTCTCTTATTTCTGTAGTTTTTTCATGGCACTCATTAATGCGCCCATTTTAAATAAAGAAACCGTGCCTGGGTCGTCATTGGGAGGCTACGATAAGTCTGTGTCTTTGTATTACTCGTTGTCTGGGCATTGTCTAAAGATCATCTCATCTTGTGATCTGGTTTCCCTCCTCGTTCCATGTAAGTGTTTTGCTGCCATAACAGCCTATGATGTTGTATTATTAAAGTGTTTCTAATTTCCCTCCCTGGTTCTGAGTCCTGCCTGCACCACTGGGTTCCGCTCCCAAAATACCACTCCTGACAAATACTCTCATTTAATTTCACTTTTCCCCCAAAATTTGACACATTTGATGAAATTCCGGTCTTTAACCATAATATTGGGACCATATTGATAAACAGATATTTACATGTGAGGAGCAGGATCTGAGATGATGGTAGAGTAAATAAACTAATGAACTAATCTTTAAGTCACAGTTAAACACAGAAACAAATACACATGAGCTTTTAAAGATTTTCATTCTTCCATGAAAAGGAACCTATTTCAACCACAGCTGAATTACAGTCTGTAGTTAAATTAAAGTCTGTAAAGTCTTAACAAAAGTGAAACTGTCTGTCATATGCATCTTCAAGCAATGAAGCAATTTTAATTATTTTTAAACAGCTAAAGTTAAACAGTTTTATTTTTATTCTTTGTCCAAATGAATGGTGGTCTTGGCTTTGATGAAGGCAAAGCTTCAAATTTGTTTAAATAGCAAATGATCAATTCCACACTGCAAAACTATTACAAGAAAAATGTTTTTATTAAATAAATATAGATAATATTATATTAAGAATTATTCTGAAGCATCAAATTTAGCTAAATAAGTGAAAATAAATTTAGTACAAAATCTTAATCACATCAGTCTGAATTGCAAATTCATTCATGATGGAAATACAGTTAGACTGATCCGTATGATTCTTTTTGATCATTACAGAACCAAAGAGCACACTACTCTCGTTTTTGGAAGTGTGTTTGTTCTCTTTGTCATCAACGTCATTGTCTTCTATATCTTTAGGATGGACTTTGTGCTGTGGTTCAGGAGAATGTTTTCAGTTTCCTACATAAATAAAGGTAAGGCTTCATAGGAGCAGGTGTGTCAAACAGAACAGATAACTGAAAGTGGAAGTCTTTCCACCCACTCTGGATTTAAATGGACTGTACTTATATAGCACCTTTTTATTTAATCAAGACACTCAAAGCTCTTTACACTACAATCTGTGCCCTCATTTACCCATTCATGCAGCACTCTATCATATCTATACAAAGACTAATCAGTGCTTTATTAATTTCCCTCTGGGATTAATAAAGTATTTTTGAATTGAATTGAATTTGAATTGATCACATTCATAAACTGATGGGACACGCATCAGAGGTAATGAGGTCTCTTGTAAATGAGTCCCGAGGCTCCATGGGATTAACCTGTATAAATAAAGGTTGAATGAATGAATGAGGGGTTCAGTGTCTTGCCCAATGACACTTTGGCATGTTACTACTGCTAGAATTGAACCCCCAACCCTTGCATTGGAGGATGACTGCTCTAACCACTCACCAACTGTCACCCCTTTTAACATGCTATGGTTTCATTTATGATTGTATATTTTAGGAAAACAAACTTGGCTTAAGTGCCCACGTATGCAAATGATTTTTCTTGTTTTAAATTCAGATGGAAAGCTATATGATGCCTATGTGACATATGCTCAGTCTAATACCTGTGGATTCAGTGAGGAGGTGGAGAGGTTTGCCCTGCACGCACTGCCTGAAGGGCTGGAAAAGGCCTGTGGCTACAAGCTCTTCATAGCAGGTCGTGGCTGTTTGCCCGGGCAGGGTAAGGCACCTACTGAACTGTGCAAATACTTGAGGTTGCAGAGGCATGAATAACTAAACATTTGGGTTGTGTTAATAAAATTAGCTGCTGAACATCCCATTCTTCTTCTATTACAGTTTAAAGTTACAACTATGAATACAAAGCCATGACCATGATGCATCCCACCTTCAATGTCACAAATCTGAATAACTGCCCAAAATCCTGAAAAATAAATGGACCTTTTTTTTTTTAACCCTCATTCATAAACCAAATTTTCTTCTCATGGGCAGTCATCCTTCTACACACTCAATTCCATTGCTTCTCATTGTTTTTATACTTTATTTCTCCCTCCAGCTATTGTAGATTCAGTGGATGAGAACATAAAATTGAGTCTTTGCATCCTTCTGCTCTACACTGCCTCTACTTTCATCAGTAAAAGACACACAGGCAGCACCAGCAGTAACAACAACAATGTATCAAAGAACAGTGATGGTAAAATTGAAAGTGAGACCAGAGACACCAACATCATGGGTTTGGATGGTGATGACAAAGTCTTCTCTGACACCAGACAGCAGCTGGAATGTGTGGCAGCGATGCACAGAGCGCTGCTGGAAGGATCACTCAAGGTGTAGAAACAGTCTCTGCAATGCATCATTGACATCTTTTCTACTTGTTCTAAAAGGTCCTGTTGATTGGAACTAATCAAGCAACATTTTTACAGGTGGTTCTGGAAGGAAATGAGGTATCACATGCCTGTGAGGGGTAAAAGGGTGGTGTCTGCAGAGAAAACTGTCTTGTTGAGCCTGTGATGGAGATCTGTGTGTGAGGAGGGCTGGACTTAAAACAGAACTTCAAAGGCTTCTAACCAGTAACGTATGAATAAAACTAATGTGCCTATTCATCTCCCGACAAAATGAACAAGGTCAAACCTATACCAAAACTTTGACATGTTCCATCCATCCATCCATCCATCCATCCATCCATCCATCCATCCATCC
>NC_056510.1:38994866-38998355 GCF_014905685.2 Nematolebias whitei | reverse complement strand
CCATCCATCCATCCATCCATCCATCCATCCATCCATCCATCCATCCAGTGTGTGCAGGAGCCAATCCTTTCACCCTTTGGATAAAAAAGTATAATTAAAATCATTGGTCTCCTTGCTTTTTTAAAAGTAAAATCTGTTATTCAATTCAGTTCAATTCAGTTTATTTATATAGCGCCAAATCACAACAAAGTTGTCTCAGGGCACTTTACAGGAACATTCACATAAAAGCCAATTAGTAATCTATCTACTATCTAAGGAAGCAGCAGACTCGTTGAATCTTCACTTCATCGCAGTCTCCCATCCTGAGCTAGCACAAAGGCAACAGTGAAAAAACTCCCTTTTAACAGGAAGAAACCTCCAGCAGAACCAGGCTCAGGACAAGCGGCCATCTGCTTCGACCGGCTGGTTTGAGAGGACAGGAAGTAGAAACAAATAAACACAGAATGACAGGTCCAGATGTAGGTGCAGGTGTACCTGAAAGACAAAAACACAAGTCAAGGATAGAAATAATTACAAACACAAAACAGTTTGAAGTAAAGAAAGTAGCATAGATGAAGAAATGTGGTCAGTTTGTCCTCCAGCAGTTTAATCCCATACCAGCATAACTAAGGGATAGCTCAGGAAACCCAAGCCAACCCTAACAATAGGATTTATCAAAAAGAATATACTTGAGCCCAGTCTTAAAACTGGACAATGTGTCAGCCTCACGAACAGAAACTGGAACTTGGTACCACAATAGAAGAGCCTGATAACTGAAAGCTCTGCCTTCCATTCTGCTTTTGGAATCCATCTGTCTGCATGGATTGAAATCTACAAACCGGTTTGGCTCCGCAGGGAAACCTTGGATGTTCTCTTTCTGCTGGACCTGGTTCTGGAGAGCAGTCTGGGAGGCAGCTGTTGTAGTCCTTGTTATCATCAAACTGCTGACAGGACCGGCTAACAAGACCTGCTAACGTTGCTACAAGACCACGCCACTAACCGAACCACACCGCTAATAGTACCATGGTGCCAACGGGACCATGTTGCTATGAGAAACCTCACTGCTAACAGCATCGTGCTGCTAACTGGACCATGATGATAAGAGAACCTCACTGCTAATAGGACCATGCTGCTGTAAATGTATTTCACTATTTCACTTTTGGCGCCTTGTTTTGGTATTTTTGTTACATGCTTTTGGTATTTCTTGTTGCTGTTTTTATTTTTTGGCGAGTTGAGACAATTCTTCTCGTCATGAACATTTCATTGCATTGTTGACCTTGGGTTGATTTTCCTTATGACAAATAAACCAAACCTAAACCTGAACCTGCAAACTCTAGGAACCACAAGTAAACCTGCAGTCTGAGAGTGAAGTGCTCTTTTGCGAAAATATGGAACAATAAGGATTCAAAGGTTCTTTATTTGTCAGTCACACCACATGTGGTACATGTGGTGGAACGAAATTATATACAGAGGGTCTCAGCTACGCAGCATGGTGGCACAACTGGTAGAGCTGCTGCCTCTCAGCGAGAAGGATGCTGGTTTAAATCCAGGTCTGGGGCCTTTCTGGATGGAGTTTGCATGCTCTCTCAGTGCATGCATGGGTTTTCTCCAGGTACTCCAGTTTCCTCCCACAGACCAAAAACATGCATGTTAGACTGATTGGTAACTCTAAATTGTCCCTAGGTGTGAGTGAGAAAGTGAATGGTTGTTTGTGTCGTTTGTCTCTATGTGTCCCTGTGATGGACTGGACACCTGTCCAGGGTGTCCCCCGCCTTTTGCAAAGTGACTGCTGGACATGGGCATCAGCGACCCCCGTGACCCAAAATGGAAAAATCAGGTAAAAGATAATGGATAGATGGATGGATGGGTCTCAGTTACATCCAACAAAAGTATTAAAATGTAAAAGAAAAACAGTAATAAGATCTAAGATATGAACTAAGAAAAATGTTAACTAAAAACACACTAAGCACTAGATAGCATAGAAACAATATGCCAAACAGCAGCATGAATAAATAAATAAATAAAAATAAAAATAAATATATAAGGTAAATATTATTTGTCCAAGCACTTAAACCCACGACTAACTTTGGTGTATGATGAAGATTCGTTACTTACATTTACAAATTGGAATTTATCAGATAAATATGATTTAAACCAATTTAGAGCTGTGCCTGTAATCCCAATATCATATTCAAGCCTCTGTAGTAAAATATTGTGATCAACTGTATCAAATGCAGCACTGAGGTTTAACAGGACCAATATAGACACAAGTCCATTGTCTGAGGCCATGAGAACCACTCAGCCACAGCCGCCCCCGTTTGATGAGAGAGTGAATAGTTATTTGACTAGTTTGTGTCCCTGAGATGGACAGGAGACCTGTCCAGGGTGTCCCCAGCCTCTAGCACAATGATTGATGGATATCGGCACCAGTGACCGTCATGACCTGAAAAGGAAGAAGTGGGTAAAGATGATGGATGGATGGATAATGACTCAAGCTGGTGATTTGCTTTTTGTGCAGCTGTAGCTGAACTGTTCCAGCAGAGGTCTCTACATTGCTGTGGTAGAAAAGAGGAGCGTGGGCGATGGCAGCACTCTGCAGAGCAGGATTACTGCTGCTGGTTATAGTTTGTCTGACAGAGTGAGACTCGTCCCATGCTTTACACCACTACAGTCACAGTGTGACCCACACTGTGTTGATTAGAAAAAGTGTGACAACTGCTGTGTCAGAGGTGTGTGTGTGTGTGTGTGTGTGTGTGTGTGTGTGTGTGTGTGTGTGAGGGGGGGTGTGTTAAAATATGAACTGCATGATCCTCCCTGTTATTGCTCAACAGATTAGTACATCTGCTGGCTTTCAAAAGATTCCTGGGGAGGAAGTTGCAACATGTGCCGTAGTCTTAGCAGAAGAGGAAGTAGGAGCTGGGAAACACACGTCTCAGCTCAGATTTTTTTTTTAGAAAGATGTTTCTACCGGATTTTTATGGAAGCTGAGGAGGTGACTGCCTTTAAAAAGAGACAGGAATACACCAGACTGGTGAGTTCTTTGTTTGAATCTATGTAAACATATACATTTGATAAGATAAACGTAAAGAAGTAGCTGTCTGACATCATCATCAGTGTGGGGCACCACTGCTGGAGTTCACATCTGCACACCTCAGTTCAACATGCTCACTGGAGCAAGGAGCAGAACGGATCTGGGAGAAAGATCTGGACTCAGAAGCAACAGAATGACTTTTAGGTCTTCTTCATGAACCAAATTTTACTTACCCCATATTCTAGCACAGAGTAAATCTGCATAATTAATTGATTTTGTTGTAAATATGAACTAAAATATGCAAAATAAAAATATTAAAATACTAAAATATTTTGCAAGCTTAAGATTGAGCAAAGATTTAACAAAAACTTTAAGAAAAATACAGACAACATCCATCCATCCACCCATCCATCCATCCATCCATCCATCCACCCATCCATCCATCCATCCATCCATCCATCCATCCATCCATCCATCCA
>NC_056510.1:38992891-38994856 GCF_014905685.2 Nematolebias whitei | reverse complement strand
CATCCATCCATCCATCCATCCATCCATCCATCCATCCATCCATCCATGTTTTTGGCCAAACCAGTGTACTTTCTTCTTTAATAAAAATATGTTATTCCTACTTTAACATTTTTCTGGTAAGATGCTATACTCCCAACATTTATCTGCTCAGAGTTGCTGTAATGTTTATTACTGACAATATGAGGATCAAACCTGTGAGTTTCTAATGTTTTTCATAACTCATTTGGGTTGAGACCAGAACGATGTTACATTCAAGTCATCAATGAAAACAGTTTCCTACACTCTACACTTTTTAAAAGTTTGAGCCTGTTAAATTCCAGTAATTATCATCCTAAAAAGTTTTTACTATTTCAAACATCTTCATGTTGTTTTGTTTACTTGATGCAAACCAGCAGTTTCACATTTCACTTCTGAAAACTGGCTAATCATTCTATTGTTCAGGTGTTGTAGACAGTATAGTTTTATGTATAATATATTTATTAAATACTATTCTTGCAATCTTTTAAAGTAGTCCTGATCAATAGCTTCTTGGTCTTTCTGAAGGCTGGGTATCTTTTCCTTTTGGACTTTGGCTGCTTTTTCACTTGTTTTCTGTTCAATTGGTGCACCTAACCATGTCAGTGGTAGAAATGAATAAATTAGACATGTGGAGGGGCTTGAAACTAGATAAACGATATCTGAAAGTCAAAGGAATAATAATCATCTGAGGGTATGAAACAAGACCGATGCTGCATCTTTTAATTGATCATCTGCTGTTTGAAAAGCTTTCAGCTGAAAGCTCTTTGGGATTCATCATGCTGGTGCTAAATAACTTCATATCAGTGAATATGTTATGTTTAGTGTTTCTCATAAATTAATCTAAACATGGAAACAAAATGTGCCTGTATGTCAGAGACAATTTAAAATAACTTATTTATAAAGTATTTGAGTTATATATATATTATGGGGGCCGAGATGGTGTAGGCAGCCGGTTTGGGACCCTAAAGTCCCAGGTTCGATCCCCGGTCACTGCATGCCTCGTGGTGTCTCTGGGCAGCACACCTTATCCCCAAAAGAGGTGGAACACCTGGAGAGCTGGTGCAAAGAGAATAAACTTCACATTAATGTGAAGAAGACAAAGGAGATGATTGTGGACTTGAGAAGGAACAAAAACATTTACACCCCCCTGAACATAAGAGGATCTGCAGTGGAAGTGGTCTCCAGCTACAAGTACTTGGGTGTACACATGAATGACAACCAGAGCTGGAGCAACAACACCACTAGCCTGATCAAGAAAGCTCATCAGAGACTCTACTTCCTCAGGCAGCTGAGACGAGCTGGTCTGGAAGCTCAGTCCTCACCTCCTTCTACAGGTGTGCAGTGGAGAGCATCCTGTGCTCCAGCATCAACGTGTGGCATGGAGGCTGCACAGCTGCAGAAAGAAAAGCTTTGCAGAGAGTGGTGAAGGCTGCACAGAAGATGTTGGAGTCAGCCTCCCCACCATCACAGACATCTACACCTCTAGATGCAGGAAGAGGGCCACCTGCATCATGAAGGACCCCACTCACACAGCACACACACTTTTTGCCCCACTCCTCTCAGGAAGGAGGTTGAGGAGCATTAAGTGTAGAACCACTAGACTGAGGAACAGCTTCTACCCTGAGGCTGTTAGACTCATGAATCTCTAACCAGAATAATCACTGTGAAAAATCACATCATGTTGCTGCTGATCCGTTTCATGTTGATGTGTTCATGCGTGCTCATCTGCTCACACAGACTCATGTTCATGTTCATGCTGCTGTTCGACGTAAAGTTTTATGCTATTAGTGCATATTTAGTTGATGTTTTTCTTAGTTCATATTTTAGATGTTATCATTGTTTTACTGTTACATTTTTATTGTTGGATGTAACTGGGACCCTGTGTACATCATTTCGTTCGCACCGCATGTACCACATGAGGTGCGAATGACAATAAAGAAACTCTGA
>NC_056510.1:38990030-38992791 GCF_014905685.2 Nematolebias whitei | reverse complement strand
GTGTGTGGGTGTGTTCATACAAGAGCAGTTTATGCTTTGAATTATTTTATATCTAATGGAGTTGAATGGTTTAAAGAATAAAAATATTCCAATTCCCCATAAAGTAATTGTCAAGTATTGAATGTAAAATGTGTTCAAAAGAAGTTATAGTCCAAAGGTAAATGATTCAGACTCTTTGGAAAGGTCAAAGGTTTTGCACGTTGCAGCGGTCTAAAAGCTTTTAGTCTCATAAAAAGAGCAGGAGACGATGATGCGCTGCACAGTTCTGCACTCCGCTGTCTTATCACCTTTTATTCCTCGGTAAAACTCGGACTCCATTATGCCCAAAATAAGCCAGCATTTTTATTAAACTGTTTATCCTTAAACATTAAAAGTAAATTAAGAACTTTTTTTAATAAGTGCATGTCTTAATTAATGAAACTAAGTTTGTGTTGCATTTAAAATGTAAGACATTGTGTATTTGTCAAGTGATATATCATCAAAAATACACATTTCCCTATTGTGATCAGTTGAGAAGTGCACGTTTGGCCACTTGTTTAACCCCAGTGATGCTGATCAGGACCGACTTGTTTCAGACTTGTTATTTTGACCTGTACCCCTGAGGACAGGTTGGACTGATGCTTTCACAATGTGTTGAAAGACAAATAAAGGTGAGCTGAAAGCTGCAATCCAAACACACTCTTCCGTTTCTTTGTGTTGTTGGGCCTCGGTGGGGGTGGGACAGAGATGTTGAGTAACAAGCTGCGCTGCATTTTGGAGACTCCACTCTGCCCACACGGGTCAGAGGTGAGATTTCCTCTCTTTGCTCTTGTGTGTTCTGTAAACTCTCTTTCCTGCATCCTTTGCTGCCTCGTGTATTGATTTCTCTGAGGTGAGTCCATCTACTTTTCCATAAATGTGCATCTCTAAAGACAAGGATTTATTTTCCACTCTACCACTTAAAGCCACATTAGGCTTGTATGCATGCAGTTCCCATTAAAGTGCAATGATTAGGGTCGAGTGTTTACTCTTTGTGAAACTTGTCTTCATTCTAACCACAAAAGAAGACCCATTTCCTGTTTGGGCAGATGGTATCTGTGACTTTTTCTTAAGTAATTTGTTTTATACATTCTATAGTATTAGTGGTATAAAGTGAAGTAAATGTAAAATGAGGATATTGTGCACTTTAGGTTTTTGATTAACGCTGTTCTGGATTTTGCTGTATTCTGCTTTCTGCTGATTTTTATTTTTATTCTTAAATATGTTAAGGCTTTTATCACATTCCTTTATTATTCTGTACATCTATGTACACTACAGTAAAGTAGTGTGTGACATGGTTAAGCCTCCTCACGCACTGATTTTGACTGATTTTGTGAACTAAGCCATCAGTGGATTTCATTTTAGACTAGTGCACCACTGAAGGACGGGTAGCCTTTCTAGTTCGTCCTTTTTAGAACAAACTGGATCATTTATTTAGACAACCTCACACAGGGTTAAAGTCTTCAGCTCAAACCTTCAATCTCAGTCAGCGTGATCTTGTTTACTCATAGAAGGGCTCTCAGTGCAGGATGCGTGGGTGTTTGTCACTTTCTTTTTCTGCTGAAAAATGTCATTTATCTTAGAAAAGTCTGAGATTATTCCATCCCAAACCTCAGCTCAGTGTTTAACGATGCCCTTTGATACGGTGTCTTTATTTTAAAGATGTTTTCTCAGGCATGGTTATAAATAAAATGGTTTAGTCGCAGATCATGGGAAAGAGCACAGTCCTCCAATAACGAGCATGTTTCTCATTCTGATAAGAATCAAACTCAGTTCTGGCATTCTGCGCAGTCAAGGGTCTTCAATTACCAAGATTCAAATGTTAGGAAAACTCTTTGGGAGCAAAACAGCCTCCTCCAAACCAACAGGGTGAATAAATTTAGAGTGCAAAATTCTTAAAACCACCAATGGTTTCTTGACATTTTCTGCATATAGAGGCCAAATAGGCTATTTTAAACTCATACTTAAAAAAAATAATCTTACGGTGTAAAGAAACTTCTTCCAGTCCAACATTCTGTCCTACTGAAACAATATTAAAATCAAGATTTTGTTTAAAATTAAGCAAAATAGAAATTTTAGGACTCCGAAAGCTCCAATGCTTAACCTTATGTTAGTTCTTTTTCTTGCTAATAATTTAAAACTGTCTGTGTATTTGGTTGACAGCAAACACACAGCAGAATGAAATGCAGCATTAATCTGCCAGGAGAATGCAAATTATGGCTCAAATATCCTGATGCATGCTTCATAATCCAGGTAGAAAAATCTAAAAGAGTTAAGTCAAGTCCTCTAGATAGGTTCAAAAAATTAAAAAAATGTAAAAAGGTTTCGTCTTTCATCCTTCTCCAGTCAGAGGAGCTGTATTCAGCTCAATCTTATAAACAACACCTTCTCATAGTGGATCAGCCAGTTTGTTGGAGACATTCTCATAGTGAACAGCTAGTTCTGGATGTCAACATAAAACTGGTTGATCCACTCTGAGAAGGTGCTATTTATAAGACTGAGCTGAATACAGCACCTCAGACTGAAGAAGACTTTCGGATGAAAGACGAAACTTTACTACGTTTTTTTTTTTTTTTTTTTAACCCGTCCAGAGGACCTGACTTAACTTTTTTAGATTTGGCTGAAATGTTAGCAAATACTAAAAAATTCTTCAAAACACGTTTCTCTATTTTTAATGACATATATATGCTTTAAATCGAAATAATAAAATGTCCTTGTCGTGAATTATATATATATATATATA
>NC_056510.1:38971387-38989930 GCF_014905685.2 Nematolebias whitei | reverse complement strand
TATATATATATATATATATATATATATATATAGTGTGTGTGTGTGTGTGTTTCTACTTTGCCATTTTGAAAGAAATAAACTGAACTGAATTGAAATATATAGTTTATGCATCATTTATTTTTTGTGAGCTTGGTAATAAGATAAAACAAGAACTCACTCCTGAAAGGATGTGCTGAGGTTAGTATGAGAATGTTGGGAAGAAAATTTTAAGCTTACTTGTTAATCTGTCAGCAACACTTTCTTTTGCAACAAACGTTACAAAAGTTAGCATCAAACTCTAACCGCATTTGGATAGTAAAGCTGAATGGAAAATGGATCGGCAGCACGGTGGCGCAACTGGTAGAGCTGCTGCCTCTCAGCGAGCAGGTCCCTGGTTCAAACCCCGGTCCAGGGGCCTTTCTGGGTGGAGTTTGCATGTTCTCTCCGTGCATGCGTGGGTTTTCTCTGGGTGCTCCGGTTTCCTTCTACAGTCCAAAAACATGCATGTTAGGCTGATTGGTAACTCTAAATTGTCCCTAGGTGTGAGTGAGAGAGTGAATGATTGTTTGTCTCTATGTGGCCCTGTGATGGACTGGAGACCCGTCCAGGGTGTACCCCGCCCCTCGCACAGTGATTGCTGGACATGGGCACCAGCGACCTCCGTGACCCAAAATGGAATAAACGGGTAAAGATAATGGATGGATGGATGGGTGGATGGATGGAAAATGGATCTGCATGGTGGTGTAGTTACCAGTGGGGGGATGTAACTAAGTACAAATACTTTGTTACTGTACTTAAGTACATTCTCTCTCCCAAAAGAGCCAGACTGGACTCAAAAATCTTTGAAAACCAACTTCTTCTGAACTTGAACAAGAAATTCTTGCTGCAATATTAAAATGTGTCAGTTCATGATGTTAGGAGACAAGATGTCTCCAAATGTCTCAACACTCGAGTCCAAGTTTTGAAAATGGTGTCAGGAAGTTAAAATATTGTTCAATATTGACCCATCACAAGGTTGAAAAGACAGTATTTTAACTAGAGTTGATGACAAACTGGAGTTGAAATGATCAGATTCCTTTGTTAGTTGTGTCTAATGCTTCTTTTGTTCAGGCAGACAACTTTTACTTCAATGTGTTTACTGCAGTTAAAATGACACATAGGTTTTGATTTGTGTTAAAAACTTTCAAAGGTATAATCATTCCTCTTTCTTATTTTGCTTAATGTCATTTAACTCTGCATGTCATCCCTGAAATTCTGACACAGAATCACAAGTCCAAGTGTGAACTGTGTCACAGAGTAAACACAATAAAAACATGTATTATCTGCAGCATTGATCATTAAAATGGCTCAACACTATTAATATATTACAGAAAATATACACATGGTAGGCACACTTAAAGATATGTAGACCATTGCATTAGGTAATACATTCAGCAAATACCTTTACTTTTAATACTTTAAGTATTTTAAAAGCAAGTACTTATTTACTTTTACTTAAGTAAAAATGTTAATGTGATCTTTCTACTTTTACTAGAGTACATTTTTGTCTGTTTATTTGTACTTTTACTTAAGTACAGTGTTTGAGTACTTTCTCCACCACTGGTAGTAACTCATCACCATTGCTTTGTAGCTAAAAGAGCTTGATTAATAAGACGTGAACAGCTTAGACCAGAAAGTGTGTAATTAATGAATTCTACTTCAGTAACTGACTTCTGATTATAAAAGTTGAAAAAAACAATTAACCTGTTTTTGTTCAGAAAACTCACCTTTCAATAAGAGCAAATATAAATGTAATCAGGTGAGGAGACAATATCACCCTTCATTCCTCCTAACATTTACTTTCTAAAATGGATACATGTCAGAGCTGGGGGTCCAAATATGACAGATTATTGCTCTGGTTTGTTGTCCAATGGTACTCACAGCTCAAAAGATGTGTTAAACTGTTTAAAAATTTTATACCGGAAAACAAATAAAAATGACACCAGTTTACAGTAGTAGTAGGCTAGTAGGCTAGCAGGTGTCTACCACAAAAAAACAAACAAAAACATGTTTTAGCATGTTTAAAAAGCAGACAGAAACCAGTTATTTCAGGTACTTGCAAATGTTAAGCTGTGCTTTAGGCTGAAAAACAAAGTTTATCTGATAGACTTATCATGTGAGTTGTATATTCTTACAGAGGGTGTGTCAGGGATTTGAGCAAGCTGATGTTAGATGAAGTGCATACATCAAGGATTTCAGTTTCAATTCTCCATTGACTTTGAGGATCGCATCCTCTTCCTCCTATAAAAATCCTTTGCTCAGCATTTTTCCATCTCTCTAGTAACATGAGACATTTGCACTTGACTTGAGTAGCTGGCATGTGCCCCGAAGCATGATCCAGTCACGCTGATCTAAATGCAAGAAAAAGTCAAAACACTTCATATGTCTAAATGAAAAGAACTTTACCTGTGAATCATTTAAATGCTCCTCCTTGAATTGCCACCTTATCGAGGTGGAGGAATGATCCTAGGAGCTATTCTGTCAGGGGCAATTGTAATTACCCCTGGTAGGGTCCCCCAAGGCAGATTGGTTCTAATTGACAGGACAGACAAAGAGCGATTCAGAACACTCTTATGGACAGAAATAAATAAGGAAGGAGCTCAGTGTCCCTTGCCCAAATGTGGGTTACTGGGTCCCCACCCTGGAGCCAGACCTGGGGGAGGGCCTCGTCAGCGAGTGCCTGGTGACCGCGTTCAGTCAGGATAAGCCTGAATGAGTAACATGGGTTTGCTTTCCTGTGAGTCCACCACCTGCAGGAAGGGCCATATGAGTTGAGTACATGAAGCCATGGTCAGTGACCAAAGGCAGAGACCTTGGCGCTCTGACCATGGCTCAGCTGGCTCTTGGGACATGGAACGTAACCACTCTGGCAGGGAAGGAGCCTGAGCTTGTGCATGAGATTGAGAGGTACTATAGTTGGGCTCACCTCAACACACAGCATGGGCTCTGTAACCAATCTCCTTGAGAGGGACAGGACTTCATTCCATTCTGGAGTTGCCCATGGTGAGAGGCATCGAGCTGGTGTGGGTCTGCTCTTTGCCTTCCGACTTGGTGCCTGTGTGTTGGAGTTTTCCCCAGTAGATGAGAGGGTGGCTTCCATGCACCTAAGGGTGTGGGGATGGGCTCTGACTGTTGTTTGTCCCTATGGGCCAAATGGCAGTTCAGAGTATATGGCATTCTTAGGAGTCCTTGGCAGGGGTGCTAGAAGATGCGCCATCTGGGGACTCCTTTATTCTGCTGGGGGCCTTCAATGGCCACGTGGGTAATGGCAGTGTGACCTGGAGGGGCATGATTGGGTGGAACGGCCTCTCTGATCTGAACCCGAGCGGTGTTCTGTTGTTGGACTTCTATGCTAGTCATAGTTTGTCCATCACATACACCAGGTTCGAACATAAGGGTGTCCATATGCACTTGGCACCAGGATGCACTAGGTCGTAGATTAATGAAGGACTTCATAGTCATGTCATCTGATTTGTGGCCATTTGTTTTGGACACTCAGGTGAAGAGAGGAGCTGAGCTGTCAACTGACCACCTCCTGGAAGTGAGTTGGGTCAGATGGCAGGGGAAGATGCCGGACAGACCCAGTAGATCCAAACGTGTAGTGAGGGTTTGCTGGGAACACCTAGCAGAAGAACCCGTCAGAAAGATCTTCAACTCACACCTCCGGGAGAGCTTTAACTGCATCCCAGCTGAGGCGAGGAGTCAGAGTGGGCCATGGTATTCTTCCGGCGAGTGAACGCTGGCGCATCCTGGCTGCTGCTGCTCGTCGTGCTTTTTTGCTTTTTTCTTGTTTCTGTTTTATTCAATCCTTCCTGCCTTTTCCACTACGCCAAGTCTCTGATCCATCTCAATATCAACCATGTGGTTCATTAGGATTTACCTGCTGCCTGCTCTAGTTTGGACTCTCCAGCTGCTCATCCACCACCACCCAGCGTCTGGCCTTCTCCATTACTCAGCAGTCGAGCTCCTTCGCCTTCGTTTCCTACCAGACGTGCCATCTGTGCTCCCTCTTCAGGACATTGCCTTCCATCCTCGCCAGAGATACATTCACTGTGGCTCGCGCCATAGACTCCACTCTGACAAGTCTAACCCCATAAACTCCATCTGGTCTGACTCTCACCATTCTACATGCCGCAATACTTGGGCTGCTAACAGTAGTGGCATGTTAGCCAGCCTAGGTCGGTCGGCTAATGCTCCGGTCACTACCAACTCCTCCTCTGTAAAGTTTGACCTTCTGAACGTTCGCTCACTCACTGGCAAAGGTCAGCTTATTCAAGATCTAATATCTGACCGTAAGCTAGATTTTATTTGTCTAACAGAAACGTGGCAACAACAAAATGACTTTTTCCATCTGAATGAATCTACCCCACCAGGGTTTTTTTACATCACAAAATCTCGCAAGTCCGGCCGCGGAGGAGGTTTCGCGATAATTCACCGCGAGAACTGGAAGGTCACGCCAGTTCACACACCTCCCTCTCCCTCCTTTGAGCACACTGTGTGTCTCCGGTCCTACCCCCACCGTTGTTGCCACTTTCTACCGCCCGCCCAAAATTAACAACTCTTTTATAAATGAGTTTGCTGCTCTAATCGCCCATCTCTCAGCTCTTTCACCCAACATTATTCTACTTGGAGACTTCAACATTCATATGGATGAAGACAACAACCCCCTCACCAGAGACTTCACATCCTGCCTTGACAGCTGTGGCTTCCAGCAGTTCATTAACTTTCCAACCCACATAAAAGACCACACTTTGGACTTACTATGTTGCTCTGGAATCTCTCCTCTTAACTTTTCTTCTGATGAACTTCCTTTTACTGATCACCTCCTGATTTTATTCAGTGTCAATCTTAAATTTTCTTCAGAGAAACCTCAACGCACTCTTTCGTTCCGTAATATTAAAAATATCAACCATGACATTCTTTTGTCTCATATTAATAATACCTTCTTCACCTTCAATTCTTCTAACCCAGATGACCATGTCACATTCTACAATAACAGCCTCACCAACTTCCTTAACTCTGTTGCTCCTCTGAAAACCCGGTCTGTCTCCTTCTCCATCTCTGCACCCTGGTTCACTCCAGAACTCCATTCTCTGAAATCCAAAGTTCGGAGGTTGGAACAACTCTATAATAAATCTGGTCTCTCAATTCATAAGGAACTCTATGCGAACCACGTCATCCAGTATAAGGACAGTATTTCTCAAGCCAAATCCAGCTACTTCTCTGACATCATCAGTTCCAATGTTGGCAATTCAAAGACTTTGTTCTCTCTCCTTAACTGTTCAGTCTCATCTCCTAACTCATTACCCTCTCACATGGTTTCCACAGAATTTTGCAACTCTCTGATGTCCTATTTCAATGAAAAGATTCTTTCAATTCATAAACACCTTGGACGTAATACCGCCCCCAGCATCTATGTTGAACTCCCCCCTCCCTCCCTCCCCTTCTCTGTCTTCACCCTCTCCTCTGCTGATGACATTGCTGACATTATCAGCAAGTCTAAGTCCTCATCCTGTCAACTTGACCCATTTCCCACAGATCTTGTTAATGATGATGGGGAGCAGAGACAGGATTTAACATCATCCACTCATCCCTAACCTCTGGCATTGTTCCCACAGCTTTCAAATCTTTTGCCATCACCCCCATCATCAAAAAAACAGGTCTTGACTTTACCAACTTCAGTAATCTTCGTCCAATCTCTAATCTGCCCTTTATTTCCAAGGTTCTTGAAAAAGCCATTGCTAGTCAACTTCACTCTCACCTATCCAACAATAACATTTATGAAGAGTTTCAATCTGGTCCCCACCATAGCACTGAAACAGCTCTAATAAAAACAACTAATGACCTTCTTCTTGCTGACTCTGCTCTTCTGTCTATCCTCATTCTACTTGATGTAAGTTCTGCCTTCGACACAATCTGTCATTCTATCCTCCTCAACAGACTAACCTCCATTGGCATCTCAGGTACTCCGTTAGACTGGTCCAAATCTTATCTCTCTGACCGCACTCAATTCATTCAGCTTGAATGCATTCGTTCCCAGTCTTCCCCTGTCTCTACGAGTGTCCCCCAAGGCTCTGTCCTCGGACCCCTCCTCGTCATCATTTACCTCCTTCCTCTAGGTCACATCTTCCGCAAATTTGGTGTCCATTTCCACTGTTATGCTGATGACACGCAGCTCTACTTGTCAACAAAACCAAACTCCACCCACCCACCCTCCATCCTCACCGACTGTCTCAATGAGTTAAATCATTGGTTTTCTAACCACTTCCTACAACTAAACAGTAACAAAACTGAAATCATTCTTGTCGGTACCAAAAACTCTATTTCAAAATCAGAACATCTTCTCATCCCCCTTAACTCTCTGCTATCCCCCTCGCCTCATGTCAAGAGTCTTGGTGTCATCCTCGACACCACTCTCTCCTTCACTTGGCACATCAACAATGTCACTCGGTCTGCCTATTTCCATCTCCGAAATATTAACTGTCTCCGCCCTTCTCTCACACCCCGCTCCACAGCCATCCTTGTGCACAGTCTTGTGACTTCTCGGATTGACTACTGCAACTCCCTTCTTGATGGCCTCCCCAACAAATCTCTCCAGAAGCTGCAATTGGTCCAGAACTCAGCTGCCCGTGTCATCACTCAAACCTCGTCTTATAACCACATCATTCCTGTCCTGCAGCAGCTCCACTGGCTCCCGGTTAAATCACGCATCGTCTTCAAAATTCTTCTTCTCACTTTCAAAGCTATCCACAACCTTGCCCCTCATTACCTATCTGACCTCCTACACATCTCCATCCCCTCTCGCTCTCTCAGATCCTCCTCTTCACTACACTTCCATATACCCTCTGCCCACCTCTCCACCATGGGGAGCAGGGCCTTCACCTGCTCTGCCCCTCATCTCTGGAACTCTCTACCCCCTGGCTTACGAAACACCACCTCTCTTTATCTATTCAAGATTGCTCTGAAAACAGACTCGCTTATCCTTAACTTTGCTCTATGTATTTTATATTCTTTATATATTTTATATTTCAATTTATTCCTGTTGATCTTTGCACTGTGCTTGTTGTTTGTTTTCACACAAACTTTCTGATATGTTTCTTACTGTAAAGTGTCTTTGGGTGTCCTGAAAGGCGCTTTTTAAATAAAATGATTATTATATTCTATTATTATTATTATGTTCCATGACTCAATTGTTGAAGTGGCTGCCTTGAGCTGTGGCTGCAAGGTTGTCGATTGGCTGTCAAGGCCATCATATGAGTTTAGTCACCATAGTGATCTCTGCAAAAGAGAGCAGCAAAAAACCAACCGAAGTTTGGACTTTACGTAACTGAACTGGGATTTTGATATCTTTTATGGTTTTTAAAAATTGGTATTTGCATTACATGAGTTTTGGAGATTTTACCACAGGAATGTTCAGCTTTGAGTTAAAGGATTTCACACATTAAATTTTAAGCTGTTTAAATTTTCTAAAATGTTTTCAGACTCTTCTCACAGTCCTTAAACTTCATACAGAAAAACAGGCATTTTTTTTATCTGCTTTGACCTGTGTGTGTCTCTCACTGCTGCAGGACTTAGTTTTCTTATTCCCCTAGAGAGCAAAGGAAGCACAGCCAAATTCTCATTGACCTCCATTGTGTCTTAGCTCAGAATTTTCTCTTCAAACCTGGAAATGATTGGTCTTTTTAACTTGTCATATATTTTATATAAACACTATAGATACATTCAAATTGTTTTTGTATAACCTATAATCTTGCAAAAAGATCTGAAGCTCTCGACTTTGACCTCTCTAAGTGGCTTTACACATCTGTTGGATCCCAGGCAAGAACCAATGCAGACATGTTCCTGTGTTTAGTTTTCTACATTCATCTTATAATCTGTCTGTTTTTGCTACTTTTGCCATCTTATTTTAATTTGTAAAAAAAAAAAAAAATCTGTATGCTTCTTTTATGAACGTCTACTGTTGTCGTTGTTGTCCACTGTTGTCATCACTCTTTGTTAAAATCAGCTCTCTCTTGTAAATGAGTTCTCGAGGCTTATTGGGATTAACCTGTCTAAATAAAGGTTGAAATAGCCAAACTCTTGTGTTAGGTTCAGGAGCATTTTTGAATATGGTTTGTAGTATTTGCACACCTACTATTGAAGGCTAACTTTCTACTCAAATTCTGTTTGCCTGCCGGAATGTTGGCAGGGAGTGAGAGACACAGGTGTGTGGTTACCATGGTGACCATAATGCGCCAGAAGCAGCAGTTTTAACATTTATTTTGATCTTGGTTCTCTTTACAATTCCTGAACAAAATCAAAACATTGACACTTTGTCAGTGTTGATTATTACAAAATTAAGTCCGAGTTTGGGAAAAAGAAAGATAGGGATTTTGCAACATAACTGTAATGGTCTGTCACCCTAGATGCTTATCACATATTTACCAGCTCTCTCGATGTTGTCAGGACATTGGACCTGTGTTCACCTTTCAGTCAGTGATGCAACCACTGTCCCATAAACAGACAAAGTTCACAAACAGATCTTTAGCACAACCAGCTACCACTTAGCCAAATGCAAACAGAAAAACACTTGTTCCTTTCTGTCAGTTTGTTGTAGTGAAATCAAACATTGCACAAATTTGTTCAGTTAACAAGGTTCATTTCCCAACAGTGTCTGTGTGGTTTCTGCCATGCAAGCGTTTTCATCTCCGGTGCCTTCTGTCTTTGTTTACAGCAAGTACCGTAGCCTTGGAAGGTTTAATAGGTCCATCCTTGAGGTAGTTAGCAGTACCTCAGTTGTTGCTTCAGTAAACAGTAAAATTAATTTTCCACATTTACCAGAAGCCATAAATTTACTTCCTTGACAAAAGCAAACACACATTAACAATGTTTTACCTGCTTCTCAGTCTTTCCACCTGTCAAAAAAACCCTTTTGTTAACCTTGTGTACTTGTATATGTACTAACAAAAAATGAGATACTGTATAGGGTTAAAAAAACAACATTACTTGTAGGTATGAGTATTCTACAATTCATCATTTGCACCTCAGTTTTTAAGGAGGTATTTAGGGGATCCTGGTGAATCAAATTTAATCTTGTTTTTTTAATTCACAAGAATATCCCAAAAATAAAACAACTACAATACACATACTAGAATAGGCTTTATTTTCCTGTATTCATCATTGTTTCCTGTTTAAGTTACGTTATCTGCAGCATTTTGTACTAAAATAAAGTTTATGCATAAAGTAAAGGCCTATAAAATGCAAAGACAAGATTGAAATTCTGACTCATGCCAAATCTCTGCAACCACTGACAGCAGTGGTCTCTGGCAGGAAGAGTAGAGCGTGTGACTCAGTAAGTGTCGTTCACCTCAGTCTCGCATGTGTCACAGCTACATCTCTGTGACAAACAGCTGAACACAAGTGTCTCCTCCCACACTCATCTATGCCTGAGCTTGTCCCAGGACAAAACTGTGCAGCTAGACAGCTTCTGTGTGACTCTAGTTCACCCAAAATTAACCACAACAACAATAAACAACTTTCTGAGTGCATTTTTTTAAATATACAAGTCTGAGAGTCTGTATTACAGTACTTCCATTGTTAGACATTATGCACAGTATTCAGGAAACAGACACAGACAATTTTGTTTGTACATTTTTGTATAAGTAATTAAAAAACTCGAAACTAACAAAGGAGGAGAAGTTCGGTGAGACCTTGGATAGAGACTCTCGGTCGGCTCCGAGGAGATTCTGGCAAACCATCAGGCGGCTGAGGAGGGGAAAGCAGTACTTTACTAACACTGTGTTCAGTGAAGGTGGGGTGCTGTTGACCTCAATCAGTGATGTCGTCAGGAGGTGGAAGGAATACTTCTCGGACCTTCTCAGTCCCACTAGCACATCTTCCATGGAGGAAGCTGAGTCGGGTGACTTTGGGGTTGATCCATCCATAACTGTGGCTGAGGTCGTTGAGGTAGTTAAAAAGCTCCGAGGCGACAGGGCTCCGGGAGTGGATGAGATTCACCCTGATTTCTTTAAGGCTCTGGATGTTGTGGGGCTGTCTTGGCTGACACGCCGTTGCAACGTCACGTGGACATCGGGGACAGTGCCACTGGATTGGCAGACTGGGGTGGTGGTTCCCCTCTTCAAAAAGGGGGACCAGAGGGTGTGCTCCAATTATAGGGGCCTCACTCTCCTTAGCCTCCCTGGTAAGGTCTATTCAGGGGTACTGGAGAAGCGAGTCCGATCGTTGGTCAAACCTCAGATCCAGGAGGAACAATGTGGGTTCCGTCCTGGCCGTGGAACACTGGATCAGCTCTTTACCCTCACTAGGGTCCTTGAGGGATCATGGGAGTTTGCCCATCCAGTCTACATGTGTTTTGTGGACTTGGAGAAGGCATTCAACTGTGTTCCTTGGGGTACACTGTGGGGGGTGCTCAGTGAGGATGAGATTGGAGACCCGTTGTTGCGGGCTTTTTAGTCCCTATACAAGTGGTGCGAGAGTTTGGTTCGCATTGCTAGCAGTAAGTCGGACCCCTTCAGGGTGGGAGTTGGACTCCGCCAGGGCTGTCCATTGTCACCAATTCTGTTCATAACTTTTATGGACAGAATTTTTCAGTGCGGCCAGCTGGCAGAGGGTTTCTGGTTCGGTGGTCTCAGGATTCCATCTCTGCTCTTTGCAAATGATGTGGTCCTGTTGGCGTCATCATGCCATGATCTTCAGCTCTCACTGGAGCGGTTCGCAGCTGAGTGTGAAGCGACTGGGATGAGAATCAGCACCTCCAAATCTGAGGCCATGGTCCTCAACCGGAAAAGGGTGGATTGCTCTCTTCAAATCGAGGGTGAGGTTCTGCCTCAAGTGGAGTTCAAGTATCTCGGGATTTTGTTCACAAGTGAGGGAAGAATGGAGCGTGAGATTGACAGACGAATTGGTGGAGCATCTGCAGTATTGCGGACTCTGTTCCGGTCCGTTGTAGTGAAGAGAGAGCTGAACTGTAAGGCAAAGCTCTCTGTTTACCAGTTGGTCTATGTTCCTACCCTCACCTATGGTCATGAGCTCTGGGTAGTGACCGAAAGAATGAGATCGCAGATACAGGCGGTTGAAACGAGTTTTCTCCGCAGGGTAGCTGGACTCTCCCTTAGAGATAGGGTTCGGGTTCGGTTCAATTATCTGGGAGAGACTCGAAGTAGAGCCGCTACTCCTTCATGTCGAGAGGAGCCAGTTGAGGTGGTTCGGGCATCTGGTAAGGATGCCCCCATGGCGCCTCCCTAAAGAGGTGCTTTGGGCATGTCCAACTGGGAGGAGACCCCGGGGAAGACCCAGAACACGCTGGAGAGTAAGTCTCTCGGTTGGCCTGGGAACGCCTTGGAATCCTCCCAGAAGAACTGGAAGAGGTGGCTGTGGAAAGGGATGTCTGGGCCTCCCTGCTCAAGCTGCTGCACCCGCGACCCGACTTTGGAATAAGCAGAAGATAATGGATGGATGATGGATGGATGGAAACTAATAAAAGTAAAACATTTAAAAAAATCAACTGATGAAAATAAATCATTGCAATTGAATTTTAAGACTTTTGCACCAGATTAAAAAATAAATAAGTGAACTTGCCTTGACAAAAAGGATGGTACCCAGATTGAAACTAATCTGACCAGGTAAATGATAAAGTAAGGTGTGTCCTGTAATTAGCATCACAGGAGTCCTCAGTCTTGTAATCAGTCAGTCTGGACTTATTAACAAACAGACCGCAGTCTGTGAGGATCCACAACTTTGTTCTCCTACTCCACCATAAACCTCAGCACTGTCTCCCCTAAGGGATGTGTGTTGAGCCCCCTCCTGTTCGTCCTGCTCATTTATGACGGTGCACCTACCCATCCAGGTTGTCATATTGTAAAGTTTACAGATGATACAGTGGTGGTAGGATACATCACAAACAACGATGAGTCCAGCTACTGGCAGAAGGTGGAACACCTGGAGAGCTGGTGCAAGAAGAACCACCTTCACATCAATGTGAAGAAGACGAAGGAGATGATTGTGGACTTCAGAAGGAACAAACATCCACACCCCTCCCCCAAGCATAGGATCTGCTGTGGAAGTGGTCTCCAGCTGCAAGTACTTGGGTGTGCACCTGAATGACAACCTGAGCTGGGGGCAACAACACCACCATCCTGATCAAGAAAGCTCATCAGAGACGCTACTTCCTCAGGTGGCTGAGGAAAGCTGGTCTGGGAAGCTCAGTCTTTCTACAGGTGTGCAGTGGAGAGCATCATGTGCTCCATCATCAATGTGTAGCATGGAGGCTGCACAACTGCAGGAAGAAAAACTTTGTAGAGAGTGGTGGAGGCTGCACAGAAGACTTGGAGTCAGCCTCCCCACCATCACAGACATATACACCTAACTATACAAGAATCATGAAGGACCACACTCACCCAGCACACACACATTTTTTTCCCCACTCCACTCAGGCAGGAGGTTAAGGAGCATTAAGTGTAGAACCACTAGACTGAGGAACAGCTTCTTCCCTGAAGCTGTTAGACTCATAAATCCCTAACCAGTATAATCACTGTGAAATAATCACTGTAATGCCACTTTAATTGTTGATATGTGCTGCTGTATTCATTTGTACTCATCTGTTCACACTCTCATATTTGCCCTAGTGTTCTTACGCCGTATTGTTTTGCATTAGCATATATCTTTTTGTTGTGTATAGCGAAGATCCTTATTTACAGTTTCTTTTTACAATTTATATTTTTGCTATTGTTGGATGTAACTGGGAACCTGTGTACATAAATATGAAAATATGAAGTGGCATAGTAAACACCCACAACATCTTTAGAAATGTTAATCATTTCAAAATCATTTACAAATGAACTATTCTTTGAGACAAAACATTTAAAAACATTTATAGCCAAGATATATATATATATATATATATATATATATATATATATATATATATAGAGAGAGAGAGAGAGAGAGAGAGAGAGAGAGAGAGAGATATTTATTTATTTATTTATTTATTTATTTATTTATCTATTTATTTTTTTTGTGATTCATGCCTTATGACAACAAGTGAAACTAGACAAACCAATAATTAAAAGCTTTATCTTTAGGCGTAACTTCTTCACCAAGACAGACCGGACAAACACCCTCATTACAGAAGACAGAGTCCTGATGCGTTAGTCTATCTTGCACTCCACCCGTACCTTCACTCTTGAATCTAATGAAGTAGAGTTGTTTCCTCTGGACACATTCTTCTTTGTTGAAACATTTCGTATTTTATCCAAAATACTTTTTCAGTCTGAGGAGCTGCAACAAACTCAGTCTTATAAAAAAACACCTTCTCATAATGGATCAACCAGTTTGCTGGAGACATCCAGAACTAGCTGTTCACATGATAAAGAAGGACCATCAGCCTAGCAACTGATTGTTAGTGCCCCAATGGCCACTTGCTATTCACAGGGGGGCTGAGTGATACTAACAATAACAGGATTGTAAGAGGGGGACAGTTTAACACAGAGACCTCCGCCTATGTTTAATGATGGGCGGTTTCTCTTCACAAAGATGGCTTCCTTCACTCCTCTCAAACCAGTTTTTCTATCAAGGATGTGAACATCTTCATCCCTGAAATAGTAACCGCTGGCCTGCAGACGAGTGTAGTAGACCACAGAGTCCTGGTCAGACCTCCTTACCTCCTGACCCAGAGAGAAAGTGCTGTATGTTTTTCTCGTGAAGAACCACAAATCCTCAGACATTGAGGAGCTGACTCATCCTGGCTGCTTCACACTTAAAACTGAAAACTGAGAGTGAAGTAGGTGAGGTTGTAAAGATCTGTCATTCAGGGGGAGCTTCGAGTAGATGCTCCTTCACATCAAAAGGAGTCAGCTGGGGGTGGTTCTGGCATCTGATGCCTTCTGGACACTCCGCTCTGGAAGTTGTCCAGGTTGATCCCACTAAGAGCAAAGTCTTGGCAGACCCGAAAAATTCTGTGAAGGGCTTATTTGATCCAACATTTTTCAGTCAGGTCATCTGGACAGCTTCTTTATTTTGTGCTGAAACGTTTCGCCTTCGATCCGGAAGGCTTCATCAGTCAAGGAAACACACAACAAAACTGATTGAAAACTGACCCCAACAGCTTACTCCAAAGTGGAACAAACCAGTTTTGTTGGTGCTAAGATGGTCTCTTTGGTACGCCCCCTCCTCCATTGCCGGCCCTCTTCCTTGTTGACAGTCGTGTCAAACTGGTTGAAAACAACAAAGTCCAGGCTTATTTGATCATTTTTCTTTTCTGGCTCGGAAATTCCTTGGGATCATTAAATGGGAGCTGGAGAGTGTTGCAGGGGAGAAGGATGTCTGCGTTGTCTTTCCTGTATTTGATGTGCCCAAACCTGAAAAAATAATAAAAAGAATAAACAGACGAAAATGGAGAGACGGATGGCTGCAGCAGCTTTGTAGTCAACATTGTGATTGCATGTGAATAACAGATGTGGTTGGATAGAATCAACTACTGTCTGCTGAAGAAACGTTTGTTTGAATGTAGCAAATAGCTCATCTTTTCTAGCTGTATCCAGATCTAGAAATGGTAGTCAGATCCTACAAGTACATCTAAGTAACAGCTGCAAGATGAGCAGCAAACTTTGAGGTTTGTGCAGTCTGGTGCAAAATAAATTTTCCTACCAAGGTTTTACAGATTTTACAGAACCAGCTGAGAAGACTCATGTTTTAGTCACCATCCAACAATATTAGGAGTTCTTTAAGTCCATTACAGAACATTACAGTGTATTTTGTTTGAGGTTTCTACAGTGACTAATCAAATACAGGAAGGCTAGTCATGTATGGGTGAGGGAAAGAGCTAGAAGAATGTGGGAGACAGGAACTGATACTGAGACAGAAGGACATGTTTAAAATAATAATGTAGATACAGCAATGTTTAGACTAAAGAGAAAACACATTTCTAAAATGTTCATTTTTATAATGGGCTGTTGTGTTGCCAGTAATGATTTTATCTTAACTTCTGTTCATTTGTTCATGTTTTATGTTTGTTTTTCCAGCAATGGGCCTGAATTCAGCACTGGGAAGTCTTCTGTTTCTCCTCTGGATGTCAGGAATCTGGGCAGGTTTTACACAAAGTGAGCTCAGTCACACAACTTCTTTTTTTTTAATCAACAAAACCAGAAATACAGACATGTGGCTACATGTCAGAAGTACTTTACAAGTACTTTAATTCATGCTGTTTCATAATGAACTCAGTCCCTCCTGTGGAAGTTTGATTGCCCTCTTGTGGACAAACCTGTAACTACAGAACAACTTGAATACCGAATCATTATTTTACAAATATTTAATAAACACTTTAATATTTAACTAAATATTCTCCCTAAAAATAGACAGTGCATGCCTTTCAACACACAAATGTTTAGGTCAGTTGGTAAATTAGATGCTTTCGTATTACACTACATTATAGATCGGAAAATGTTGTGGGAATGTTGCAATTTACACATGAACACAAACATGTTGTGTTGCAACCATGTTAGTCTTTAACAAATTAGATTGATTCAAAGTTGAGCAAATTTACTCTGAATGTATTAAAGTTAACGTGGACATTAAGAACTTTGCTTAGACATGATATTAACAACAAATAATTAGACTCACATCTCTCTCTCTCTCTCTGTGTGCGTGTGTGTGTGTGCGTGTGTGTGTGTGTGTGTGTGTGTGTGTGTGTGTGTGTGTTGCAGTGAAATGCCACAATTATAAGCTGCAGTTTGAAAGAGTCTTCTCTGTTCCTGGGGAGGTGGCCATGCTAAACAGCACCCTGCTCTCTCCAGATGTCCTCAACTTTACGGCTGTCCCATACAACATCACCTGGTACAACTCAGAAACAGGACAGGAGATGAGCAACCAGACGGGTCAGGTTCTGGTGGTCAGGGAGACTCTGTGGTTCCTTCACACAACACTGGAGGATGCTGGGGAATACGTGATGATACTGCAGTATGTTATCAAATGTGGAAATCATGTTTAGTAATCTCCTGATCTCCTCTGTAATCCATGTAGATAAATCTAGCAGGGTTAAATCAGATCATCTGGACAGATTCTTCTTGTTGATTTTTTTTTAAAAGACAACAAGAAAAAAATCCATCCAGAGGACCCGACTTAACCTTGTTAGACTTATTTAGCAATGCTTTACAATTTTTTTAAAGGATAACACATCAGGATGGAGTTAATGATAAAACATGGTCACGTTGCCATTTATTATCAGCATAAAGTAAACAGGTACATTCTGTATTTGAGAGGCAGATTTATTGTGCAAAACCTTGAATGATGGTTAATTGTTGTTTTTTTTTTTTTTACTTTGCAAAATTTTATGAGACGGAAGGGAAAATAAAATATCCAAAACATGCACCTCACCATCATTTTGTGTGACCCACAAAGAAAATGTGCTTATATATTCATCATCATATTGTACCATACAATCAGTATTCTGTAATAACACCATGGTGTTGAAATCTATCCACTAACAACTAAAGGCTTTGTTTATTTAAAATTTGCACACTGAAGGGACATTAATCGTTTATAATTTTCTGCTCTAACGAGAAAAGCAAAATACGTTTTATTTTACAGATTATGTTACTGTCTGTCTAATAAACCAAACATAAAAACAGTCACACTTCCTTATTAATAATTTTGAATGAACAACAATACAAATGGACGACTTGTGTTTCGACAGAGACTGCTGGTGTCTACTTGATGACTTATTGAATTATTTCCTCCCTCAGAACTCCTTCCAAGTGCTACATGCAGTCCACTAAGCTGGAGGTGGACCTGCCGGTGTCTGGAGAGTGTGGAAGGCCAATGAAAACCAGTCAGGACCTTACCAAAGGAGTGTCCGACACCCTGAACTGTCCTCTGAGGGACTATATTGATAAACTGAACAGCTACAACATCCCTTCATCCCTCAACTGGTACAAAGTGAGTTTCACTGAGTTTTGTCACAAAACTTTTATAAGCTTTACAAGTTTTTAAAAAGAACTAATTTTATCTTTAGGCAAATTGTCTGTTTTTCTGTAAGACTTTTTATTAATATACTAATTAGCAGATTTCCATATATTGAATTAGAGAATGATTAAACAATTTAAAATGGGAAAAAAGTATTCTTCACACCTAACAAATACTGATAAAATACTCAAATGTAGCTGTATTTGACAGTATTTTTTGATGTTCTGTAGCTAAGGCTGAACAACTGGTGAGAGCCTCTTTATATCTCTTATTTATTTGTTTGTTTGTTTATCTTTATTTAACCAGGCAAATCCCATTGAGATATATCTCTTTTTGCGAGGGAGGCCTGGGCCTGAAGGCAGCCTAACATGCATGTTTTAGACTGTGGGAAGAAACTGGTGTAGCCAGAGAAAACCTACATGAACCTAAGAACAACAGGCAAACTCCACACAGAAAGACCCCAGGTCCAAACCGGGGATTGAACCTTGGACCTTGGGGTCCATGGGGCGGCTGTGGCTGAGTGGTTAGAGCAGTCGTCCTCCAATGCAAGAGTTGGGTGTTCGAATCCACCAGCAGTCACGTGCTGAAGTGTCCCCGGGCAAGACACTGAACCCCTCATAGCCTCTGATGTGTGTCCCATCGGTGTATGAATGTGATCTAAAGCTCTGATTAGTCTCTTTAGAATCATTTGTTCAATTATCTTTGTAGAGATCTAGTATAGAGCTGTATGAATGGGTAAATGAGGCACAGATTGTAGTGTAAAGCGCTTTGAGTGTCTTGAAATAAGATAGAAAGGTGCTGTATAAGTACAGTCCATTTACCATTTAGCTATGAGGCAACAGTGCTAACCACTAAGCCATATGTGTCAAACTCAAGGCCCGCGGGCCACATGTGGCCTGCCACATCATTTCATGTGGCCCGCGAGAGCTTCAAAGGTCTGATTGTCGTATAATAAATGTCAAAAGGGTGCACTGACAACAATCTACATTTGCCATAATACATGCAGATTATGTTACCTGCAAAGTAACGGCATCCCACAACTAGATTGCAGTTTTTCCACATTGATACAATTTTCCGAACAAGTGGAATTGAGAAGTAGAAACAATGATCCCAAAATGCCCAGGAAGAAAAAAATTGATGCAGATGGAAGGTTGTTTCAAGAAAGACAAGAAGGCGAAGATATGTTTGTGCTTCAAAGAGAGAAACCATGTTCGTTCTGCTGTTCAGCGTATTGCTTTTATGCTATTAGTGTTTAGCGTATTTTTAGTTAATGTTTTTCTTAGTTCATATCTTTGATCTTATTACTGTTTTTCTTTTTACATTTTAATACTTTTGTTGGATGTA
This sequence comes from Nematolebias whitei, assembly GCF_014905685.2. Classification (NCBI taxonomy): domain Eukaryota; kingdom Metazoa; phylum Chordata; class Actinopteri; order Cyprinodontiformes; family Rivulidae; genus Nematolebias; species Nematolebias whitei. Next base: position 38,971,612 of record NC_056510.1, on the reverse strand, counting down.
ACTGGGACCCTGTGTACACACTTTTGTTCCACCACATGTACCACATGTGGTATGAATGACAATAAAGAACCTTGAATGTTTCAGTGAAACACAACACTGCATTCCCAGTACTCTGGATGGACCCTTGTTAGGGCTTGAAGTTCATCTAAGATCAATGGATCATCCATCATTCATTCATTCATTCATTCATTCATTCATTCATTCATTCATTCATTCATTCATTCA
>NC_056510.1:38950381-38971377 GCF_014905685.2 Nematolebias whitei | reverse complement strand
TCATTCATTCATTCATTCATTCATTCATTCATTCATTCATTCATTCAGTCATTCATTCATTCATTCATTCATTCATTCATTCAAGTGCATGATAAACTTTTTCTTGTGGTCTTCCTTTATTGGAGTTTTTGAATCACTTTTAGTCTGACCCTTGCCCTGTGGCCATTTTTCTGTGGAGACCCCACCAGGTGCTGGCACAAACACCACAATTTCCAGGAGCATGCAACTCCTCAAACCCCTCCACCACAATAAATTGGGACTTTAAAAATTAGCAATCACATTCAAACCTAATTTACTGATCAACCATTTCAGTCAGAGTTTCTTTATTTGTCATTTGCATCACATGTGGTACATGTGGTGGAACAAAATTGTGTACACAGGGTCCCAGTTACAAACAACAAAAGTAAAAAATGTAAAAGAAAAACAATAAGATCTAAGATATGAGCTAAAAATATGTTAATAAAAATACACTAAGCATTAGTAGCATAAAAACAATATGCCCAACAGCAGCACGAACGTGTCTATGTGAGCAGATAGAGTACAAATGAACACAGCAACATGAAATAAATCAGCAGCATGATGTGATACTTTTCACATGATGCATCATTCCGTCATGAGAGTGAGTTTTATTATTGTAATGTTGAGTCATTATAAAAAGACTAACCTTTACGTCATTTTTCAAATCTAGGATTGTGACCCCATAATGGATGGAAGGAGTGGGTATACCTACATGGATAGTACCAAACTCTCCATCTCCAATGTGGAAACTGAAAACAGTGGCATCTATACCTGTACCCTGACGTTCAACGTTGGTGATGTTACAGGATCTGTGTCAGAGACCATTGAAGCAACGATCAGAGGTTAGAAAGAAAAGAAAAGTTATTTGATAATGCTTTTTCTATCTTTTAATTTTTCTTTGGGCGGCTGTGGCTGAGTGGTTAGAGCAGTCGTCCTCCAATGCGAGAGTTGGGGGTTCGAATCCCAAAGCAGTCACATGCCCAAGTGTCCCTGGGCAAGACACTGAACCCCCTAGTTTCCTCAGGTGTGTGACCCATCAGTGTATGAATGTGATAAAGCTCTGATTAGTCTCTTTAGAATGATTTGTTCAATTAGCTTTGTAGAGATGTAGTAGAGAGCTGTTTGAATGGGTAAATGAGGCACAGATTGTCATGTAAAGAGCTTTGAGTGTCTCAATAAGATAGAAAGGTGCTATATAAGTACAGTCCATTTGATGAAAGGCATCTTTACAATAAAGCAGTGTCTCAAACTACTAATAACACAAAAGCAAAGGTACCAGCAGACTGATACATGAATGTGTAATTCCCATAATTTATAAAAAGGGAACAATGCAGTAAACCAAAGCTACTGTACAGGTTGGTCAAAGATGCAGAATTTAGCTGGAAAAGCGACCATAACCTCAACAAAATCCCATAAAATTGAAATAAACTAGTTTAGCTAACAACCTATGTGAAAAACAGACCCAGATTACTGGTATAATCTTTTTGAAAGCAGATCGGGTCAGTAAAATGCCAGCAAAAGGAGTTCAGTGGTAAAACATGACCAACCTGGCAACACAGGGCAGTCGCTGCCACGGCTCATCATTACTGGAGCATCTAGCTGGCAACAAGCACCTGGACAGCGCAACTACTGCGTACTACAGTCTCAGCTAGATGACTAGCAGAGGGCAGGTGTTAAATAGTATTTATACTAAATGTAGATTTTTTTTAATACTTGTTTTCATCGTGTGAAGTTGTACTACACATATGCTGGTATTGAATTGAACAATGCTGATATTTGTATTGAACGTTTTTTTTAAATGTACTACACATAGCTGAGATGACAAACCTGAATTGATTATATCAAATATCTTTATAAAAGCCAGTGTCTCTTTGGTCCCCTTTGTTGACAATTTGACAAGTGGAACTAAAAATAATTTTTTTTTAAATAAATCAACACTGCAAACCTTTCTGCCACTGAGACTAATAATACAGTGTACTGGAGCTCAGGCTGTTGGCAAGTGGCTAAAACAAAGTTGTTGTAAAGATGCTAGTAAATGGCGTCACCTGTAAAATCACATTTATAAAGTTTAACTAGTACATCTTTAATAAGTAGTATGCAATTATGGTAATGTTGGTTAACTGTATTTGATGTCATTTGTTTTTCAGACGAGTACTTTTTGGTTCCACAAGTCCATGAGCCAACAAATGAAATAATTAAGGCAGAGACCGGTAAGACTCCTTTTTACAATTGTTGAAATTTATTGGATGTTGGTTTTTAAAGGATTATTTGGTTTATTGGTTTCTCCCCAAACCAAATGGTTTTTCATTATCATGGTCCATGAGGTTAAACTGAAGAGCAGGCAGACACAGGGAGCAGGACGTAAAATAAAGATGAATTTATTAACTAAACAAAAACAAAAGGTTGATGTGACAGCAAAACTTACATGAAAACGCAGGGGAAAGGAGGCACGAGGAGGACCGAGACGCCTGACATGTTTGCAGAACAATGAGCCAACGGTGAGGTGGCAGCAAGGGATGGTTTAAATAACAAGCTGCTGAGAGTCAAAGTGGAAACACCTGAGCTGAACTGGGACAGGTGAGGGTGGCAGGCTGAATTGAGAAATACTGTGGAGGTATACGTAGGGTGAATATAGCAACAGAAACAAAACACAAGATACTGCAAGCAATTCCAGCGCACGTTTGAAATGGATAAGTTATATTTTCTTGTTGATTATTAAAATGTCTGATGGGTAAATCTAATTTCCTGCAAATTGAATAACACAATGAGAAATGGGACTAGAAATACGTTTTTGGAGTTACTTATGCTAATGTCTGCTGATCAAAGTGATGTTGCTGCTTCAAATTTAAAGTTGTCACCGAGGGAACAAAAACAACTACATTAAGTTTAGAACGTTATGGATAAAGTCAACATAAACTAAAACCCTTATCCGCAAAACTAGTTGTGTCAAATGTCCACCAGAATTCAATGTTCCTTGTTAAAACTGATTACTTCACTAGATATATACAGTAAAAGAGTTTTGTTAAATATAATTTGTCATTTTTTTGGTTTTAGGGTTAAATTTTACCAAGAGTTGTCTGGTGTTTGTGCCAGGTGTTGGAATACCATTTATTGATGTCCTTTGGTTGGTCAGAGATACTTTTATTCCTGAAACTCCTCCTCCTGCACGCATCTACGTCTCACAACAATGGTTAGTACTTTTAATTTTCCTGCTAAAGTTATTTTTACAACAAATAGTTTATGTAACATTTGAAGACCTCTGTGTTAGTTAAACAGCAGCATCACATTTTGCTTCATGAAATTCTTGTCTGGCTCGTCTGATTGTATGAACAGGATGTGGAGACAAGATGAACCTGAAGGAGTGTGGTTAGAACGGATACTCGTGATCTCTGAGCTGAAGGCGGAGGATTTTAACATCAACTATACGTGTGGAGCACACAGCTCCCGCGGCAATCCTGATGGATATTTTACTTTGCTACCAGCAGGTACAAACACTGAAGCACAAACCTCCAAATAATTTGACTGAACAAATATAATTATGTTAATTGAAGAGGCCAAAATGATCCTTAAAGATCTGTTCTATTTTCCAAAACCTAAATTTACATCACATAATGTTGTTATTTTTACTTAGAGGCCAAAGATAGTCTTGGTGAACTCAGAGGATACATTTAATCAATAAAGGCCCTCGAGCTTTTACTTTGTCTTAGTTTATGTTCAGTATTGTTTAACCAAATAAAAATAGCTGTGTTAGGTGCAAGACTTAAACCCTTTTTAATTTGATTATTTAGCAATATTTTCAGGTCTCTCTTGTAAATGAGTCCTCGAGGCTCAATGGGACTAACCTGTATAAATAAAGGTTGAATGAAAAAAAAAAAAAAAAAAAAAGGCAGCTAGCATTTCTTTAGATTTAAAGCAAAATCAAATGTGTAGTTAAAAGCTTAACTACTTCTCATGTCAAGTTAACTCACGAAGGAAATGATTTTTAATCTATCTGATCGGTATTTTTTTTTATTGCTACAGATCCAAACATCATCCTTCCCACTGGACTTGTTTTTGGAAGTGCGACTGTTCTCTTTATCATCAGCGTCGTCGTCTTCTACACCTTTAGGATTGACATTGCGCTGTGGTTCTGGAGAACCTTTCCAGTTCTGTACACAAATAAAGGTAATCCAAAGCATGCTTTACAGTAGCATGACTTCTAATTAACTTCCTTTAAAAATCTTGAATACAGTGCCTATACAACGTATTCACCCCTTGGGTGTTTCATGCTTTTAGTGATGTAATAAATCAGTTATGATCAATAACCATTGGTCTTCTAAAAATAAAAAAATAAAAAATGTATATTCAGTGTCAAAGTGAAATCAAATTTATACACAGTAATACCAAATAAATCAAAATATGTCATGTAGGGGCTGCATAAATATTCACCTTTAAAGTGACCATCATAGTTTGTCTCAGAATAAAATATTATTAAAAAGTGATGGATACAAAAGTATGTCCAAGACCCTAAACATAACCAGAAGTTCTGTTAAATCCACCATAAAGAAATGAAGGAATATGGAACATGTGTAAATATACCAAGAGCAGGTCATTCTCACAAACTTATGTGGCCTTGCAAGAAGGAAAATAGTAAGAGAGAACATCAAGTGACCATTCTGAAGGATAACATACTGTACTTAAGCAGAGGAGATGGGAGTGACTGTGCATACACCAACTGTTGCCCGAGTTCTTCACCAGTCAAAGATTTATAGGAAGGTGACAGAGAAAGCCACTGTTGAAGAAAACTTTGGTGAAATCTCAACTAGAGCTTGTTTAGAGACTCTAGTATTTATTATGAGTTATTTCAACAGTGTTTTACAATTCTGGAGTTTGGTAGAGCCCATGTGCAGGCAGGACCCGGAGAACTCAGGATTTAAAGTAAGAATATACATTTAATAAAGAAAAAACAAAAGCTTACATGCAGCAAACTTAATGGTCTCAGTGATGACACGGAGGAAGCCAGAACCATAACGCCATACAAGACAGTGCCCAGACAAAGAAGAACACAGAGCCGCAGACTAATACGGGATGTTAATGACAAACACCTGGGGAAGAGACGATCAGAAATAGCTGGGAACACAGGAGCTAGGACAGACCACAAGAGGGAGACACACTAAGGAGCACAAATCCTCACACAGTGGCTTTCTCTGTCACACTCATCAATAGACTGGTGACACGGGCAACAGTTGCTTTATTACCAACATGGATTTATGACAGCAATAAAAGCATAAAACATTCAATGCGATGAATTTATTTTTATAGACATTGCATGGAAAAAAGAAACATTCAAATGCTTCTACACTGAATAGTACAGTTGGCACTAAGTGCTCACACATTAATCAGTGTTGACAGAGTCTAAAGCGCTACCTCAAGTCTTACCACGTGTTCACAATGAGCACGAACAGGAAACAAACTAACCACATGGTTGCTTTACTCTGTCTGATAAAATGTCACTGATTTCATATGTGACTTGGCCACAGATGGGTTTCTGTCAAGCTTTTTTTTAACAGATAGAAATTTTTTTACAAAATGTGGGAGGGACTGTGGCCCGTAAAAATTATGGAACATTAAAACCTGAAACTTGGCATTAAATTCAACAGCTCTTTTCCTCTCAGTTTTTTTTAGATAAAAAAAAAAACCCTTTTGTCTCAGTGACATTTTTCTGCATCAGTTTCTAAGGTGGTTCTGTGAGTTACTGTAGACTTTGGTGACTCAGATGCAAAACATTTGCCTGTACTGAACTGTATAGATGCTGTTGGTGTTGAATATATTGATATAATAAACCTTAAAACTGAAACAGAAAGGGTTTTTTTTGTCCTTTTCTGAAACAAGCCTATAATTTCCGTGCATGTTAAAGTAAATCAAACATGTCTAAATAGACCTAATGAGCTCTATTCTCTGTTAGATCTAGATGGAAAGCTATATGATGCTTATGTGACATATCCTCAGCTGGATATGTTTGGATTCAGTGAGGAGGTGGAGAGGTTTGCCCTGCACGCACTGCCAGAGGTACTAGAAAAGGCCTGCGGATACAAACTCTTCATAGCAGGCCGTGACTGTCTGCCCGGGCAGGGTAAGAGTTCACATTGTTTACTTTGAATGTGGAGGTAAACCTTAGCCAGGAGGCAGTCATTAACACTAACTGTCTAAACAGAATAATGTTTACTTTTTGATGTTTTATTTAAAATCCCTTATGTGCTATGTGTCCATTTTCAACACAGTTTTTGATTTGCTTTTACTCCCACATCTTTAGAAATCTCTGTCCAAAAATCAAACCAAGCAGTTTGATTGTGAAAATTGTAGTATGACTTTTTATTTATTGTTTTAACACAAAGAAAAAAATAGAACAAAATCCCCTCCCGCCCCTCCCCACCCACACCGGATCAGCCACATATACTTTGTACATAAATGTCTTCATACAGGCATTGACATGTTTTCAACACGACACAAAAGTCTGCCCAAAGTCTTTTTACAGAACCTTTCAGTGTATATTTCATTTTTTCCTGATGAGTATGATACATGACTTCTCTAATCCAATGTTCATATGCTGGGGGGTGTGGGTCCTTCCATTTGCACAAAACAAGTCTTCTGGCCAGAAGAGAGCCAAAAACAATCACATCCTTCTCGTTCTTGCTGAAGGACGTATCCACGGGGACCACCGCAAACAGTTTTTCCACATATCACAGAGAAAGTATCAAAAATAGATTGCCAAAAGGTCTGAAGCTTTGCACAAGTCCAGAATGTGTGTAAGAGCATCGATGGAGTTTGTTTACAACGATCACATGCAGGGTCCAGGTCGGCTTTGATCTTGGACAACTTGTCTTTGCACCAGTGCAGCTGGTACAGCACCTTGAATTGAATTACAGCATGTCTCAGACAGATTGAGGATGAATAAATGTTCTGAATGATCTTTCTCCAGGTTGAGTCTTATATGGATTCCTCCAAGTCCATTTCCCATTTCAGCTGAAGAGAGTCCAAGTTGAACTCATGGTATGACGTGAGCAGTGTACAGATCTTGCTGAGGGCCCCCTTAATGTCAGACCTGCACTCCAGAGTCTTAGTCACAAAATGTCTAAAAGGGTTCAAATGAAACAAATCAGATATACTGTAGACCTCACAAAATGTATCTGCTGCAGAAATCTGGGACTTGTGAGTAGTTTGACTTTTAGTAGCAGTGCATTGTACAATGTGGATGCTCGTTCATAAAAACAAAGAAAAACACTTCCCACATCAAGATTTTGACAAGGAGAATGAGGGAAACCTAGTCCTCTTTGGATCTCTGTAAAAGCAGACTTCAAATTAGAAACATTATTCAAAATGTAAATGGGTTACAAAATGTTGGAATTTATGTTGTGTGGACTTCATGTTACTGAGCTGGCTTTTAATTTATTATTTTTTTTACCAGTTTTGCACCATTACAATTTAGGTTTTTACTCATTTACTTATTTTACTCATTCAGTCCATGTTTTATATAATTTTAACATCAACAAGTAGTCATTTTTGTTTTCTTTCACCAAATGTGTCTAACTATTATTGGATTTGTCCTTTTTTTCTAAATCACTCAGGAGTCCAGAGGGTGCACATCTAAAATCTTATTTACTCCTAAAATGTCTGAGCTGTAAATATTTCTTTCCAAACCTGAAATAGAGAGCGTATCCAACACATCACATCTCCTATTCAAAACACAATGATTAAATAAAACTTTACTTTTGGCCACTAAAGGTTTCTAACACTCACAGTTCAAAGATTTTATTGACACGACTTACATGTCCTGATGCATGCTCAATAATCCCGGTAGAAAAATCTACAAGTCAGGTCATCTGGACAGATTTTTCTTTGTTGATCCAGATGACCTGACTTAACCTTGTTAGACAAGACTTGCAGATTATTATTATTATTATTATTTTAATAATGGCCGTTTCCTCAAGACTTACTTTCTGGTTTGTATTTCTGTCTTCCTGTCTAAAGATGAGTTGTGTTGTGTACTTCTTCTCTTCAGTAAAAGCAGGAAGCACCATGGCAACACATCTAATTATATTCAGCACTATAAATGCAGTTTTTCAGTTTTGGTTCATATAGAACTTTTCAATCAAGGAGAACTAAATAAAAGCCCTTGAAGAGTTTAAAGTCCAAAAACCAGACCTAAAGGGAGATCTGGAAAAGTTTGTAACCTGATGTTTTAGAATAAAGCTAGTCGATATTCTTAAATATGAGGGTATGTTTTGTTGTAGGTTAAATTATTACAAAAAAAATGTTCAAAATGTGGCAGCACGGTGGCGCAACTGGTAGAGCTGCTGCCTCACAGCGAGCAGATGCCTGGTTCAAATCCCGGTCTGGGGGCCTTTCTGGGTGGATTTGCATGTTCTCTCCATGCATGCATGTGCTTTCTCCGGGTACTCTGGTTTCCTCCCACAGACCAAAAACATGCATGTTAGACTGATTGGTAACTCTAAATTGTCCCTGGGAGTGAGTGAGAGAGTGAATGGTTGTTTGTCTCGTTTGTCTCTATGTGTCCCTCTGATGGACTGGAGACCTGTCCAGGGTGTACCCCGCCCATCGCACAGCGATTGCTGGACATGGGCACCGGCGATCCCAGTGATCCAAAATGGAAGAAGCGAGTAAACGATAATGGATGGATGGATGTTCATAATGACTATTGGGCTTAATAGAAAAAAGCTGATGTATAGTGGAATTTTCAACAGTTGCTGTTTTGGTACATTTTCTCATCCATTCTTCTCCCTCCAGCTATTGTGGATTCAGTGGATGAGAACATAAAATTGAGTCGTCGTGTCCTTCTGCTCTACACTGCCTCTACTTTCATCAGTAAAAGACACACAGGCAGCACCAGCAGTAACAACAACAATGTATCAAAGAACAGTGATGGTAAAATTGAAAGTGAGACCAGAGACACCAACATCATGGGTTTGGATGGTGATGACAAAGTCTTCTCTGACACCAGACAGCAGCTGGAATGTGTGGCAGCGATGCACAGAGCGCTGCTGGAAGGATCACTCAAGGTGTAGAAACAGTCTCTGCAATGCATCATTGACATCTTTTCTACTTGTTCTAAAAGGTCCTGTTGATTGGAACTAATCAAGCAACATTTTTACAGGTTGTTCTGGTTGAGATGGAGGAGATCACTCCAGCTCAGCTGGCCCTCTTCCCAGAGTCAGTGCGTCACCTGAGGAAGAAGCAGGGGGCTGTGTGTTGGTGGAAGAATCTCCAGAAAATGCAAAGGAGGAGGACATGCGTGTGGTGGAGAGAGGACAAGGAAAAGGGTGGAGAAGACTCACCACTGTCACCATCTCTCTCTCCTTCCTCCAGGTTCTGGAAGGAAATGAGGTATCACATGCCTGTGAGGGGTAAAAGGGTGGTGTCTGCAGAGAAAACTGTCTTGTTGAGCCTGTGATGGAGATCTGTGTGTTGGTCAAATGTTCAACCAGAGATCAAGAACATCAACAACAGATAAAATACAAGTGTTCTTATGAGAAATATCACCTAAAAGGTAAACTGTAGCTTTGATGCATTCACTGCGCAACTCAAGTAGAACATGGGCGGCTGTGGCTGAGTGGTTGGAGCAGTCGTCCTCTAATGCAAGAGTTGGGGGGTTCGATTCCACCAGCAGTCACATGCCCAAGTGTCCTTGGACACTGAACCTCTCATTGCCTCCGATGTGTGTCTAATCGGTGTATGAATGTGATCTAAAGCTCTGATTAGTTGTTATATACATCTAGTAGAGTGTTGTATGAATGGGTAAATGAGGGTACAGATTGTAGTGTAATGGCTATATAAGTACAGTCACTTACCATTTATTTCAGAAACAAAACAAAGTTCACATTTGTAAATGTGTCAAAAAACGAGAATAAAAAAATGTTTTGTCCAAAGACTGAAACAATAACTCCTCTGAAGATTTTCTGGATTGCATGACCTATTATGAGTTTACCTAAAACAAGAAAACAGTTGTTTAAATGTTCAAGAGTGTACATACAAATTGTAAAAATGTAATCTTTGTGTATAGTTTTATAGTTAATGTGCAAACTGTGGATATTTTGATGCATGTGCTGGCATTCGTTTTCTGTTGATCAAATTTAAAAAAGGGCTAATAAAAACGTGTGTGTATAATATTTATGAAAGCGACGTATACCACCAAGACATGGCATAAAACATTCAAACAGCTGTTCAGAGTGTTGTTTTCTTATACATCAGTGATGGAAATGGATTGTCCATAATGAACGCCTTGCTTGAGCATAGAGTAAGTATGTGTGCTAGATAAGTGCTTCATAGGTATGGGGTGCCGTTTGTAAAGTTACAGTCAAAAATTAACAGCAACATTTTGGTTTATTTAGCCTTCAATAAGAAAAAAAGTTTTTTTTTTTTCCTCAGTCATATTTTCACCATGTTATTTATACATTTATAAATGCCATAGTTCCCAACTAAATATTAAAATTTCAAGCTAAATATTTAGTTTACAAACTAAATACTTAACTTGAAAGTTAATTGTTTAGTCACTAAACTAAATATTTAGTTATAAATTAAATATTTATGTTCAAAACTAAATATTTAATTTCCAAACAAAATATTTAATTGCTACCCTAAACATTTAATTCGTAAACTAAATATTTAATTTGCTAACTAAATATTTATCCATCCATCCATTATCTTTACCCGCTTATTCCATTTTGGGTCATGGGGGTCGCCGGTGCCCATGTCCAGCAATCACTGTGCGAGGGGCGAGGTACACCCTGGACGGGTCGCAAGTCCATCACAGGGACACATAGAGACAAACGAGACAAACAACCATTCACTCTCTCTCTCTCACCTAGGGACAATTTATAATTACCAATCAGCCTAACATGCATGTTTTTGGTCTGTGGGAGGAAACCGGAGTACCCGGAGAAAACCCACGCATGCACGGTGAGAACATGCAAACTCCACCCAGAAAGGCCCCTGGACCGGGGTTTGAACCAGGGACCTGCTCGCTGAGAGGCAGCAGCTCTACCAGTTGTGCCACCGTGCTGCACAAACTAAACATGTAATTTCCAAAATATGTATTTAATTTGCTAAGTAAATATTTACCTTGGACCTAAATATTTAATTTGCTAGCTAAATGTTGTACATGCAAGTTAAATATTTAGGTCTGAGATAAATATTTAATTAATAGTCAAACTTCTTGCCAAAAAACGGAAGTGGGCTACCAAAATAATAGCCAAACCCATGTGATGTAACATTCGGGGCGAATCCGGTGTTACCTGCAGACGGCTTAGTAAGTTTTGTTGATGGCTGTTAGAGGATGTTCCAGCCGGAAAGATGGTTCGGCAAAGTGCAGTTTTCACTTAATCCCCCAAATCAAGAAATGTGAAGGACCACAAACAAGCTGAATGCAGAACTTCATCCAGTCTGGCTTGAAAAGTTAACATCACCAGCATGGATCTGCTGTCAAAGATGTGAGTAATCTGCTCCAATAAGGGGTGTAACGGTACGCTAAAATCCCATTTCAGTTCGGTTCAGTTTAAAGGAGGGCTCGGTTCGGTTAACTTCTGGTACAAAAAAGGCCAAAATAAAGACTTACACAATTTTTGTTTATTTTGAAAATATGCCAAGTAAACAATACGTTTGTATAAAAATAAATAAAAGCAACCCATCTGGATGATATTTTAAATAAACGGCACTCTTTACAATAAATAAACTACAAACTATACTAACAATATTAAAAATGTTAATAAATACAATAACAGTCAGAACCAGAACAATAAGCAGCAACAGATTGTTTACGATCTAACTAATCAAGTTTTAATTTTTTGGCCAAAAAGACCAACTTATCTTAACTTTGGGGGCGTCTGAGGCTGAGTGGTTAGAGCAGTCGTCCTCCAATGCGAGAGTTGGGGGTTCGAATCCACCAGCAGTCACATGCTGAAGTGTCCCTGGGCAAGACACTGAACCCCTCATCGCTAATGATGTGTGTCCCATCAGTGTATGGATGTGATCTAAAGCTCTGATTAGTCTCATTAGAATGATTTGTTCAATTCGCTTTGTAGAGATCTAGTAGAGTGCTGTATGAATAGGTAAATGAGGACACAGATTGTCGTGTAAAGCGCCATGAGTATCTTGAAATAAGATAGAAAGGTGCTAAATAAGTACAGTCTATTTACCATTTAACATTTTTCAGTCAGGTCATCTGGACAGTTTCTTTTTTTTTGTGCTGAAATGTTTCGCCTTCGATCCAGAAGGCTTAATCAGTCAAGGAAATACACAACAAAAATGAATCTTCCCCCAACAGCTTACTCCAAAGTGGAACAAACCAGTTTTCTTTGATAAGATGGTCTCTTTCATACGCCCCCTCCTCCTTTGCCGGCCTTCTTCCTTGTTGACAGTCATGTGAAACTGGTTGAAAACAACAAAGCCCATGTTCAATAATCCAGGTATACAATACAACATTTTTCAGTCAGGTCATCTGGACAGTTTCATTTTTTTGTGCTGAAACGTCTCGCCTTCAATCCGGAAGGCTTCATCAGTCAAGAAAACACAAAACAAAACTGATTCTTCCCCCAACAGCTTACTCCAAAGTGGAATTGTTTTTGATAAGATGGTCTCTTTGGTATGCCTGCTCCTCCTCCATTGCCGGCCCTCTTCCTTGTTGACAGTCATGTCAAACTGGTTGAAAACAACAAAGTCCATGCTCAATAATCCAGGTATACAATCCAACATTTTTCAGTCAGGTCATCTGGACAGTTTCTTTTTTTTTTTTTTTGTGCTGAAACATTTTGCCTTCAATCCAGAAGGCTTCACCAGTCAAGGAACACACAAAACAAAACTGATTCTTCCCCCAACAGTTTACTCCAAAGTGGAATAAACCAGTTTTGTTTGTGATAAGATGGTCTCTTTGGTATGCCCCCTCCTTCTTTGCCGGCCCTCTTCCTTGTTTAGTCCTATCACAAACAAAACACAGCACAAAAAAAGAAACTGTCCAGATGACCTGACTAAAAAATGTTGGATTGTATACCTGGATTATTGAGCATGGATTTTGTTGTTTTCAACCAGTTTGACACGACTGTCAACAAGGAAGAGGGCCGGCAATGGAGGAGGGGGAGTACCAAAGAGACCATCTTATCACAAACAAAACTGGTTTGTTCTACTTTGAAGTAAGCCATTTACAATTTACTTATCTAAATTTTCTGCCAAAAGGACAGATCTAGTTACAGTGACAATATGTATGGTAAGGTATGGTATAAAGTTTATTCATTTAAAAAAAGTACAAACCAATTCCATAACAATATAAAAAATAAATACAAGAGATTTAAAATGAAAGGCAGCAGAAAGAAGAAAAAAAATCTTATCTGCCCCTTTTTTCAAACAATTATTTCAAACATAATTTTCAAGTAACAGAACAAAATGAATAACTCTTGTTAATTTTTCTAATTCTAATACAAAAACACACTAAGCTACTTCATATATTTTTTTTAACAATTCAGTTCTGATCTTTTTCTTAAATGTACACATTGACTTGACATTTTTCACATCACTCTCTAGATCATTCCACAATCCAACTCCTTGGATTGAGGTAGACCTTCCCTTCAGACTAGTTCGGAATTTTGGTTTGACAAATATCTCTATCCCCTTAAGATTATAACAACTTTGTCTTTTAACAAAATTTCTTTGGATATTTAATGGTAATGTGTTATTTTGAGCCCTATACATAACTGATAAAATACTATAATCTACCAAATCATGGAACTTCAATAACTTCAGTTGATAAAATAATGTGCTTGATGGGTGACTGTAATGCTTTCTGGTGATAATTCTTACAGCTCTTTTCTGTCAAATAAAAATAGGTTTTGTAAATGTTTTACACGCTTTGTGTAAAACACACAAAAAGCACAACTAGCTTTAAGCACCTCCCTCAGCCATCTGGAAAAGGTAAACACTTATGTGAGAATGCTCTTCATTGACTACAGCTCAGAATTCAACACCATAAACCCCTCCAAGCTGGTTTCCAAGCTCACCTCACTGGGCCTGGAGAAGGCCATCTGCTGCTGGATACTGGACTTCCTTACCAATAGACCACGGGCAGTGAAAATCAGCAGTCACCTCTCCTCCACACAAGTCCTCAGCACTGGTACACCTCAAGGCTGTGTCCTCAATCTACTCTTTTACTCTTTATTTACATGAGTATTCCCCCAAACATAGCTCTAACATCATGCTCAAGTATGCTGATGACCCCACCATTTTGGGCCTCATCACCAATAACGAGATTGCCTACAGAGACAAGGTGAAATCACTGACCAGCTGATGTCAGGAAAATTCCTTAGAGAACTTTACTACTTGACTTTTTTATGTATGTGAATGTTTCTGTAAAGTGCTCTGAGACAACTTTGTTGTGAATTGGCGCTATATAAATAAACTGAATTGAAAAAAAAACCTATCTCTTAATGTCAGCAAAACAAAGGAGATGATAGTGAACTTCAGGAAACAGAGTGGAGATCACCACTCCACCATCTACAACGCTGAGGTGGAGCAGGGCAGCATCTTCAAGTTCCTCAGCGTTCACATTACTGAGAATCTGTCCTGGACTTTACATACAAACACTGTGGTCAAGAAAGCTCGACAAAGACTCTACTTCCTAAGAAGACTAAAGAAGTTTGGTACAAACACCAGCATCCTCACCAACTTTTATAGGTGCACCATGGAGATCCTAGTGACAGGCTGCATCACAGGGTGGTACATGAACGTTGGTTACGTACTGTAACCACAGATTCTATGAGTATAGGCGTAGCCCTTTAAGGCTGTCGCTTGTGGGTTTTATCCCGTCACGCAAAGCGTCGCACTGAAAAATTTAGTCCACGCCCACCTGTCGTGTGGGCCCCGCCCAGTCCGTATAAATTAAGTTGAGAGTGGGTAATCGGCTCCCAAATAGCTTTTTCTTCAGCCATTCAGGAGCCAGTGAGGCCCAGAGCTTAAAGGGCTACGCCTATACTCATAGAATCTGTGGTTACAGTATGTAACCAACATTCTATTTTGTATAGGCTTCGCTCTTTAAGGCTGTTGCTTATGGGTTAAGGGCGAAGCAGGATGTGGTCTTTGTCTCACTAGGTCCATTCGAACACCGTATGAAGCGCCCACTTGCACCAAAAAACATTTTATCCCTCAGCCCTCCATGTGTGTAAATACGCGCTGCATAATTACGCGCACCATGTACAGGCGCGTGCTGCGTAATTTACGCATTCCGTGTACATGGGCACCCGGAGAGAAAAGTTCTCGACTGGAAAAAGGGGAGAGGCTGAAAAAACAGTGAACAGATCCAAAATAAATGAACTGATTAGTGACATTAGAACAAAAACTAACAGTTACAAACTTGTGACTGATAACAAATATCTCACACTGTAATTGCATGCAGTCAGATGTGAGTTTAAAATGAAGTTCCATGAAAAACAATGAAATTAATTCTGTTAAGACACCGAGGACAGAATGCGTCATGGAGCGAGCCGACACATCACGCAGATAGAAGCGAATAAATGAGCAGAGCGTCTCTATAATGCACATACAAATGTTGAGTCTGACTCAGTGTGGCCGTGCGTACTGCGTAACATGCCGATGCACACACAGGGCAGAGAATATGAAAAAAATGCTTCTTTTGATTTGTGGGGAGGAGGGAGAAAACCCTCCAACGTTATCATTCTCGATTTAAATGAGCTCGGATGTTTTAGGCATAAACGCTGGGTTAGGTCTCAGGTCAGCTGAAACTGCCATCAGCTTGAAAACCTGAGGCATGACGGAGCATCACTCTCTTTGCAGATGTCAAAGCCAACAACAGGGCTGTTTTAAATGACAAGAATTTAATCGAAAAACTGTTCTGTCACCGAAGCCTTCGTGGCAGGAAGAGATGGCTGCAGCATACGTTTTAATTTCAGATTTCTGTCCATTGGCTGCTGCAGAAAGGACGGCACGCCACCTAGTGGACATGAGATGGCCCCTACACCTTTTCCCGTACACCAGCATTGAAAAACTGTTCACTTTGATGTGTACTTCTGTCCATTGGCTGCTGCAGAAAGGACGGCACGCCACCTAGTGGACATGAGATGGCCCCTACACCTTTTCCCGTACACCAGCATTGAAAAACTGTTCACTTTGATGTGTACAGTACAGCGCTGTGACGGAGGCAGCGTGTGGATCCTGCACACTACTTCTTGAGAGAGACCCATCTTCTCTAAGTGGCTCCACTCAACGGCCAGACCCAAAGATGCTGGCCTATTTCTGGGTGGCTCCTGATCTCTCCTCCTGCCTGGAGGAGAGCATCATCCCTCCATGGCAGTTTCCACGGATGACCCGATAACAGACGTCACAGGATTGGAAACCACGGGGCGCTCACGTGCTCGGGGGCTATCAGAATGGCAGATAGTTCTTCCTCCTGAACTTGGCTCAGAAACAGTGATATTAAAGGGACTGCGGGAAAAGCGTAAAGGAGCATTTCGGGCCACGGGCTGTGGGCAAACACGTCCACTCCTAACGGTGAATCGTCCCGTGGGCTCATTGAGAACTATAGTTGGCACTGGGCGTTCTCCCGCGTGGCAAATATGTCCACTTCTGCTCTGCCAAATTTCTTCCAGATCTGAGAAATCAGCTCGGGATGGAGGCTCCAGTCCCTGTGGCACAGACCTCCCCTGGACATTATGTCTGCTCCTCTGTTCAGAATGCCGTGGATGTACACTGCTCTGATGGAGAGCAGGTTTTCGTGTGCCCAACACAGCAGCTGTCTCGCAATGCGTAACATTTGGGCTGAGCGCACACCCCCCTGCCGGTTTATGTAAGCTGCAGTCACCATGTTATCTGTGGATCAGAACATGTTGATTATGCAGCAAGGGAGCGAAATGTTGAATCACATTCAAAACCGTGCGACATTCCAAAACATTTATGTGAGCTGGCCGCAGCGCCACCACCGCTTGAGACAGGCACGTTCCTCCCCAGCCTGACAGGGACGCGTCTGTGAAAACTGAGACGTGTGACGTAGGTCTGGTGACAGGGACTCCCTCCGACAGCGTGAGAGGATTTCCCCAGAGTTTCAAGTCAGTTCCCATGGAGGGGGACACAGAAATCCTCCGTCTCTTCTGCCTTACCGGGTCTATGCGCAGATGAGCGAACCACCTCTGGAGACATCTCATGTGAAGTAGGCCCAACGGAACCACTGCGTGAGCTGACAACATTGTTCCTAAAAGTTTCATGATGGAGACAGCTGTCACTACTCTGCCGGGTTTTACGTGACGGAGCTGTTTTTTTAGAGTTTTGGCTCTCGTTTGTGGTAAACGGGCCCTCATAGTGACAGAGTTTAGCTCCACTCCCAGATAAACGATCATCTGGGCCGGCTGATGAAGCGTTTCCTAAAAGGTGTACGGAGACACAGACCGGTGTCACGCCCACTAGCTCCCCAGTGGGACCTAACAATGGTTCTGCGAGCTCTGATCAAAGCTCCTATCAAGCCTTTAGATCAAGTTTCACTTAAATTCCTGTCACTTAAAACAACCCTGCTGTTGGCTTTGACATCAGCAAAGAGAATGAGCGATTTATCTGCGCTCTCTGCTGCCCTGTCATGCCTCAGGATTCAAGCTGATGGCAGCTTAGTTGCGCTGAGACCTAACCAAGCTTTCATACCAAAAAACATCACAAGCTCATTTAAATCGAGAATGATAACATTGGAGGGGTTTTATCCTCCGCCTCACAAATCAGAGGAGGAAGCATCATCTCATCTCCTCTGTCCCGTGCGTGCACTGGCATGTTATATAGCACGCACGGCCCCTCTGCATCAGACTCAGCATCTGTTTGTGCATTATAGGGACACCTCTGCAGGTCGCCCTTTATCCACTCAGCGCTGTGTGAGGCTATTTCTGAAGCTTACAGAGCATCAGGATTGGATCCTCCAGAGAATCTCAGAGCTCATTCCACCAGAGGGATTTCATCCTCTACAGCGTTGCATGGAGGGATGACAGTGGAGGACATTTGTACGGCGGCCGCTTGGTCATCGACTTGTTCATTTATTCGCTTTTATCTGTGTGATGTTTCTGCCTTCTCCATGACCCATTCTGTTCTCAGTGTTCTAACAGAATGATTTTTACTTGTTTCATGGAATTTCGTTTTAAACTCACATCTGACTGCATGCAATTACAGTGTGAGACATTTATTATAAGTCACAAGTTCATGACTGCTGTTTTTATTGTTACTAATCAGTTCATGACTGCTGTTACTAATCAGTTCATTTTGTTATTAATCAGTTCATATTGAAAAGCTGTTGACCTGCTCTGCTCATCGTTACACGGTTACAATTCGTAACCTCTGTTCTTTTCCATTCTCGGCAGCAGGACTGTGTTTCAGCCTTCCCTTTTTCCCTGTCTGAGACCTTTTTCTCTCCGGGGCGCTCCTGTGCATGGAACGCGTAATTACGCAGCGCGCAATTAAGCAGCGCGCAATTAAGCAGCGCGCAATTAAGCAGCGCGCAATTAAGCAGCGCGCAATTAAGCACACAGAAGATTGAGTTGATTAAATGTTTTTTTGTGCAAGTGGGCGCTTCATATTGTGTTGGAATGGACCCACTGAGGCATAGACTACATCCTGCTTGCCTTTAATCCACTAGCAATAGCCTTAAAGGGCGAAGCCTATACGAAATAGAACGTTGGTTACGTACTTTAAGGCCCACACAGCAGGTGGGCGTGGACTAAAGTTTTCAGTGCTAGGCTACGCGCAAAGGGATAAATCTACGAGCGATAGCCTTAAAGGGTTGCGCCTATACTCATAGAATCTGGGGTTACAATACGTAACCAATGATTTTTGCTATAGCGTTAAAACAGTTACTAACACACCCAACAGTATTTTAAAACAAACAGGCAACTCACCGTCGAGTAGATGATTGAATACTTTCCAATTTCTCTGATTGTACAAACCGGATTCCAAAAAAGTTGGGACACAAAACAAATTGTGAATAAAAACTGAATGCAATGATGTGGAGATGGCAAATGTCAATATTTTATTCATAATACAACATAGATGACAGATCAAAAGTTTAATCTGAGTAAATGTAACATTTTAAAGGGAAAATATGTGGATTCAAAATTTCACAGTGTCAACAAATCCCAAAAAAGTTGGGACAAGTAGCAATAAGTGGCTGGAAAAAGGAAATTGAGCATATAATGAATAGTTGGAAGACCAATTAACACTAATTAGGTCAATTGACAACATGATTGGGTATAAAAAGAGCTTCTCAGAGTGTCAGTGTCTCTCAGAATCCAAGATGGTAAGAGGATCACCAATTCCACCATTGTTACGCAGAAAGATAGTGCAACAATACCAGAATGGTGTTACCCAGTGTAAAATAGCAAAGACTTAAGTTATCTTCATCAACCATGCATAACATCATCAAAAGATTCAGAGAATCTGGAACAATCGCTGTACGTAAGGGTCAAGGCCGTAAAATTCTACTGGATGCTCGTGATCTCCGGGCCCTTAAATGTCACTGCACCTCAAACAGGAATGCCACTGTCAAGGAAATAACAGAATGGGCTCAGGAATACTTCCAGAAAGCATTGTCAGTGAACACAATCCACCGTGCCATCCGCTGTTGCCAGCTGAAACTCTACAGTGCAAAGAGGAAGCCATTTCTAAGCAAGCTCCACAAGCTCAGATGTTTACACTGGGCCAGGGCTCATTTAAAATGGAGTGTGGCAAAATGGAAGACTGTTCTGTGGTCAGATGAGTCACGATTTGAAGTTCTTTATGGAACACTGGGACGCCATGTCATCCGGACCAGAGAGGACAAGGATAGCCCCAAGTTGTTATCAACACTCCGTTCAGAAGCCTGCATCACTGATGGTATGGGGTTGCATGAGCGCTTGTGGCATGGGCAGCTTGCATGTCTGGAAAGGCACCATTAATGCAGAGAACTATGTTCAGGTTCTAGAACAACATATGCTCCCATCTAGACGTCATCTCTTTCAGGGAAGACCCTGCATTTTTCAACACGATAATGCCAGACCACATTCTGCAGCAATCACAACATCATGGCTACGTAGGAGAAAGATCCGGGTACTGAAATGGCCAGCCTGCAGTCCAGATCTTTCACCTATAGAGAACATTTGGCGCATCATAAAGAGGAAGGTGCGACAAAGAAGGCCCAAGACGATTGAACAGTTACAGGCCTGTATTAGACATGAATGGGAGAGCATTCCTATTTCTAAACTTGAGAAACTGGTCTCCTCTGTCCCCAGACGTCTGTTGAGTGTTGTAAGAAGAAGGGGGGATGCCACACAGTGGTAAAAATTGACTTGTCCCAACGTTTTGGGATTTGCTGACGCCATGAAATTTGGAAACAACTGATTTTTCCCTTAAAATGATACATTTTTTCAGTTTAAACTTTTGATTCTGAATAAAATATTAGATGTTGGCACCTCCACATCATTGCATTCAGTTTTTATTCACAATTTGCTTAGTATCCCAACTTTTTTGGAATCCGGTTTGTAGATCTCACCAAGTTTTAGCAACACAGCAGAGTCACACACAGCCGCTGCCAGAGTGAAGTAGCAGTTGGGACCCGACTGGACCACCGGTGCTGTGCCAATCGGACAAAATCATCACTCGGTCCGAATCTGGACCAACCGAGTGACCTCTGGCTTAAAGCGTACCTGCAGCCAGATTGGTTGTGAGTGTCACTGCAGCACAATATGTTCCCGGACAAAAAAAAACATGTTCCTGAACCGGAAGTACACAATCGGTACTGATGGGTACAGCTCGCGTTCTATGTGCCCCCGGGCACTGATATCTGAGCCCAGAATCTTCCTATTTTGTAACGTTGCAGAATAAAGCCCCCAGTATACTCCCGCGTACGTACACGTATACTGTACGTAGAGGGTTCAGACGTCGTACTCGAGCGTACACCCTGAGCAGCTGCAGAGCAGCTTCACAGA
>NC_056510.1:38945664-38950281 GCF_014905685.2 Nematolebias whitei | reverse complement strand
ATATATATATATATATATATATATATATATGTATATATATCTCCTACACAACTAAAATCATATATACATATATTTCAAATTTTTTTATTTTATTATTTAATTTTTATTTAAAAAAACGTTAAGTCTTCAATGTAAAATGGTGAGTAGTTCCAAAAGTTCCAGATGGGCGGCGCCCTATTGACACCTACAGGCCAGCCACCACTGCAGCTGTCCTGTGATATGATATGTGTGAACCAATTTATTTAGTTTGAACAGGGCTGAGCCTTGCCCTTATAAAAGTTTGGTGTGTGGTAGGAAATGTTTCTATTGTCGTTAGCGGTGTCCAGGTAAAAAAAATAGGGCTGAGGTGTGTTTGTTGACTAAGTTTGGACATATAGTTCCTCAGTGACAACAAAAGTTAAATCATGTCATCTGGACAGTCTCTCTTAAAGAAAATGGGCCAGATGACATGATTTAACCTTTTTGTTGTTCTCTACCTGTATGATTGAGCAAACATTGTTTCCTCAGTGATGGAAACTGAATGAAGCAAGAACTGAGCTGAAAATGAGGAGGAAGAGATCATCATCTGCTTAAATGTGCATTTCTTCTGTTCTATAAGCTTGGAGCTCCAAATAAATAGTTTTTTTTTTTTTTTTTTTGCTAAATATATGATTTTAGCATTTCATCAGTGGAGGAAACTAGTTAAATAACTAGTGGCAGTTATTGTAGTGAATGGATGAAATAGAGCAAATAAACAGAATAGGTGGCATATTACTAAATTGTGTTTTATTTGTTATGTTTGAAGTATTTCACTTTACTATTATCTGTGGGAAATGGTGGTGCAGGGGTTAGAAAAGGTGGGCCTGTGAGGTCACCTGTTCAACTCCTCAGGCCAACAACATCAAAATGTTAGTGGTAAAGGTGAAGCACCCACACCTGCCTCCACCTTCATTTGCCCCACTCTGGGCCCTTGAGCAAGGCCCTTAACCTCCACGCTCTGCCGGGTACCCTAGATAGCAGCCCTCTGCTCCACAGAGAGGGCTGTGATAGCTCGGTGGTCTGTGGTTGTGTCACGAAGGGCATCCAGCGTAAAAAGCAATCGCCAAGTCTTTGTGTGACAGTTCGCTGTGGCAACCCCTGAAGAAGAGAGCAGCCATAAGTAGAAGAAAAGCAACAAATTGAAACCAATTTTAAAAAGGTAAAAAACAATTTAAAGCTGTATTAAAATGAACAGAACAAAGCAGCAGGGCATCTTGCAGGAGTGGTGTGTCCCGCAAGTCCGTTTCTGCAACACATAAATATCACAATACTAAAATTAAAAAAATTGGATGACAGGAAAATGGAGTGAACATACCACTTCTGCTGATCACATCACCCGAGGAGAAGAGAAAGTTACACCCTCTGCGACAGGTGTCTCAGATGCCAATCACTCTACCGAATGAACAAAAACACAGATCAGCATAATGCAACTATTGTAGCCAGCCAGTGCAAAGGTAAAATACATGTACCACAAAGGAGGAAAGGAAACAATTCTGTCACAACCTTTAGTGGACAACATCGCACCGAGCACTAGCTGTCAAAATAAAATCAGTTAACCACTGATTTCAGGCTGGCCAACTAAAGTGAAACAGACAGTACCCCTCACAGGTAATTTTAATTAGGTGCACACAGCAGCACTGCCAGGTAACCAGGAAGTCAGTAACACCAAAGAGGGAACGATGCCTGGCAATTGGCCAGCCAGTTTACACTGCTGTAACCAGCTTTAGGAGCAGGGGCAATAGTCATACTGCTACTTTGTACATTTATTTCATCTTAGAGTTCCTCACATCACAGATACATGTTAAGTCAAGTCAACTTTTTTTATAGAGCACATTTAAAACAGAACCTGTTATCAAAGTGCTTAACAACAATCAATGAGTACAATTAAGAGAAAGAAAAAAAATATATATATACACACAATACACTAATAATAAAACTGAAGAATTAATGAAAAGCATTTAAAACATAGGGTCACAGATAAAAAAACACACTAGATCAATTTACACTGTGTGAAATGCCTGCGAGAACAGATGTGTTTTTAGCAGGGATTTAAAGTGAGAAATGGAGGTGGCCTGCCTGATGTTGGGGGGCAGGTTGTTCCAGAGTTTGGGGCCCATGACTGAAAAAGCCCAATCTCCTCTGAGCTTCAGACTTGTTTTTGGAACAGCCAAAAGCAGCTGATCGGATGATCTCAGGGCCCGAGAGGGAACGTAAGGTTCCAGTAGCTCAGAGAGGTAAAAGGGTGTGAGGCCATTTAGGCACTTGAAGGTCAACAGAAGAATTTTAAAGACTATCCTTGTACAAACAGGGAGCCAGTGAAGGGAGGACAGAACTGGTGTAATATGTTCAGACCTACGAGTTCCGGTTAAAAGCCGAGCATCAGCATTCTGGATGAGCTGAAGACGTGAGATGGAGGCCTGGCTGATCCCAGCATAGAGTGCATTGCAATAGTCCAATTGGGTTGTGACAAAGGCATGGACTAGTTTCTCAAGGTCGGGTCTGGACAATACTGGCTTGAGCTTAGCTACCTGTTTAAGTTGGAAGAAGCTTTTCTGCAGAACAGAGTTGATTTGTTTTTCAAACTTGAAGTCAGACTCTAAAACCATCCCGAGATTTTTACCAGACTGCTTAAGATATGGCTGAAGAGAGTCCAGGTTGACAGGATCAGTGGTGGCAATTTAGCTAAGGCTAAAGACAATGACTTCAGTCTTCTCATTGTTAAAACTTAAGAAATTTGAAGCCATCCAGGCATTTTAACAGAGGGTGAATGGAGCAAACACTTGCTGGTTTCACAGGCAGGTAGATCTGGCAGAATCAGCATAACAATGGAATGAAAGACCATGTTTCCTCAGGATGGAACCCAGTGGGAGCAAATAAAGTGAGAACAGAAGTGGTCCAAGACTCGAATCCTGTGGGACCCCGCAATAAAGAGGTAATGAGGCGGATACATTATTACCAACCTTGACACAGAAGCTCTTGCCACTCAGGTATGAGCGAAACCATTCTAATGCAGCACCTGTGACCCCAACCCACTGTTCCAGCCGTGATATAGGGATACTGTGGTCAACAGTATCAAAAGCAGCAGTAAGGTCCAGGAGCACAAGTACCACAAATGGACCAGAATCATTTGATATAATAATATCGTTACAAACCCTTACTAATGCGGTTTCAGTGCTGTGGAGTTGTTTAAAACCAGATTGAAAAATCTTGAAGATTCTGTTCTCATTCAAAAACTTGTTTCATTGAATGAAAACTATTTTCTCCAGGATTTTGGACAGGAAGGGAAGTTTTGAGATTGGTCTGAAATTTGAGCAAGTCGAAGGGTCAAGTCCAGGTTTCTTGATTAACGGATGAACTACTGCATGTTTGAAAACATCGGGAACCACACTTGTCACAATACTACTTTTTATAATAGTAAGAACAGAGGGTCCAATCGTGGGTAGAACTTGTTTGAAAAACGATGCAGGAATGGGGTCAGCGGGGGAACCGGAGGGTTTCATCTGACCAACGACTTTGTTTAGAAATGGGAGTGAAATGGGTTCAAACTGTTTGAAGACAGATGAGCAAGGGACAAAGACAGAGGGATCAGTTGTGGGCTGGGGGATGGATGACCTAATCAACTCTACCTTATCAGCAAAGTATCTAGTAAAGTTGTTGCAGATGTCAACGGAGGCCTCACAGATATATTCATGGTGTGTGAAAGTTGCTATTTACTATAAAAAAAACATTGTTAATATTTTAGACTATTCTTTATGTACTTGTTTTGCTTGTTTCTTTCGGTGGTGGGATGTAACTAAGTACAAGAACTTTGTTACTGTACTCAAGTACATTTTTTATGTATATATACTTTTTTCTCCAAATGGCTCGACACTCGGGTCCAAGATTTGAAAATGGTGTCAGGAAGTTAAAATATTGTTCACTATCGTTCATTACAAGGTTGACAAGGTAGTATTTTAATTACAGTGACTTGCAAAAGTATTTGGAACCCTTGAACTTTTCAACCTTTTGCCACATTTCAGGCTTCAAACATAAAGATATAAAATTTTAATTTTGTGTGAAGAATCACAAAAAGTGGGACACAATCGTGAAGTGGAATGAAATTTATTGGATCTGTCAAACTTTTTTAACAAATAAAAAATTGAAAAGTGGGGCGTGCAATATTATTGGGCCCCTTTACTTTCAGTGCAGCAAACTCACTCCAGAAGTTCAGTGAGGATCTATGAATGATCCAATGTTGTCCCAAATGACTGATGATGATCAATAGAATCCACCTGTGTGTAATCAAGTCTCCGTATAAATGCACCTGCTCTGTGATAGTCTCAGGGTTCTGTTCAAAGCGCAGAAAGCATCATGAAGACCAAGGAACACACCAGGCAGGTCTGAGATACTGTGTTGGAGAAGTTTAAAGCCAGATTTGGATACAAAAAGATTTCCCAAGCTTTAAACATCCCAAGGAGCACTGTGCACGCAATCATATTGAAATGGAAGGAGTATCAGACCACTGCAAATCTACCAAGACCCGGCCGTCCCTCTAAACTTTCATCTGGAACAAGGAGAAGACTGATCAGAGATGCAGCCAAGAGGCCCATGATCACTCTG
>NC_056510.1:38931844-38940664 GCF_014905685.2 Nematolebias whitei | reverse complement strand
TTTTAACAAAAAAACGAAGTCCAGATGACATGATTCAACCTTTTTGTCACTGGTAAATGGTTTACTGACCATGGTATTACTGTGCTCAATAGGCCTGCCAACTCTCCTGACCTGAACCCCATAGAGAACCTGTGGGATATTGTGAAGAGAAAGTTGAGAGACGCAAGACCCAACACTCTGGATGAGCTTAAGGCCGCTATCGAAGCATTCTGGGCCTCCATAACACCTCAGCAGTGCCACAGGCTGATTGCCTCCATGCCACGCCGCATTGAAGCAGTCATTCATGCAAAAGGATTCCCGACCAAGTATTGAGTGCATAACTGAACATGATTATTTGAAGGTTGGTGTTTTTTGTATTAAAAACACTTGTCTTTCATTGGTGGGATGAAATATGCTAATTTTTTGGGACAGGCATTTTGGGTTTTCATGAGCTGTATGCCATAATCATCAGTATTAAAACAATTAAAGACCTGAATTATTTCAGTTGGTGTGCAATGAATCTGAAATATATGAAAGTTTCATTTTTATCATTACATGGAAAATAATGCCCTTTATCACAATTTGCTAATTTTTTGAGAAGGACCTGTATATATATTTTGGTATATGATGCGCATTATATAAATCTTCATTATTTAATTATTTAATCTATTATTATTAGTCTAATTTTTTTTTGTTTTATTTTAGCTCACAAGCTGCAGCTTTTCAGTTTTATTGGATAAAAAAGTAAGCTGCTGTGATCAACTTGAACTGTTTTCTCTGTCATTCTGCAATGTAATTTCTGCTTGTTGCATCGCCTTTTTAGTGTTTCTTCACTAAAAACAGATCTACTTCATGTAATTCTGGTAAACAGCGGTGTTCCTCACTGTTTCAAAAGTCTGTTTGTGTGACGTACAAGATGGGGCAATCCAGGACAAAAACCCACAACAGTAGACACAAAAAGAACTGACAATGCACAATATGAGGAAAGGTGTTTTACAAAACGTCATAGGTGTACAAATGGTAAATGGTAAATGGACTGTACTTATATAGTGCCTTTCTATCTTATCGAGATACTCAAAGCACTTTACACTACAATCTGTGCCTCATTTACCCATTCATACAGCACTCTACTAGATCTCTACAAAGCTAATTGAACAAATCCTTCTAAATGTCAGGGTTTTCAAGGCAGATCAGGACAGAAGAACCCAGTTGCGCAGGCAAGACTCAGGAGGCAGACATATAAAATAAAATACTTTTAATAATAAGAAGAATAATAAATCAAAAGGCTGACATGGCAGCAAAACTTACAACATGGACTCAAGAACAGGATCAGACAGGCAGGACAGGACAGGCAATACCCAACGACGAACCGACCATGACAGAACTGACAGACAGACTTTATATACACACAACCAGGACATGACACAGGTGACGATAATCAGACAATCAATACAGACACAAGGGAGAAAAGACAGGGGGAAGGCCCACTAGATGGTGCCATCCCTACACTAAAGAGACTAATCAGAGTTTTAGATCACATTCATACACTGATGGGACACACATCAGAGGCTATGAGGGGTTCAGTGTCTTGCCCAGGGACACTTCAGCATGTGACTGCTGTTGGATTCGAACCCCCAACTCTCACATTGGAGGACGACTGCTCTAACCACTCAGCCACAGCCGCCCAAATTAGATATTTAGTCAGTCAGCAGTAAACCAAAATGTGAACATTTTTAGAATATGAATAGCTTAAAATATTAAAGTTTGATTTTTGTAGAAAGTAAATTTAAAGTGCACAGCTGAACACAACTAAAAAACTGTTTGTTACATACATATAATCCAGTCTTTAATACAGCTGTACAAATGTTTTTATCAGTAAGTAAAGATTTTTTACACAGTTTAATTTGTTTTTTATCAGTGTTCATCCCCTGCTCCATTCATTGAAACTAAAAAAGAAGTCAGTGTCAAATTTTCTCATTCATCCAAAAACAGCAACTCAGAACTCAAAACTGGGACCCTGAGTACACAATTTTGTTCCACCTCATGTGCCACATGTGATGCGAATGACATTAAAGAGCCTTGAATGCTGAAAAGCTGCCTCTGGAAAGAACCAACTAAAGACACAAAACAAATCAAATATGAGCTTAAAGACATGATACTCGATAAGTCTTGTCTTCATGTTGTTTTCTGCAGAGTTCAGATTCTTCTTCTTTGTACTGGTTTGGTGATTTCGTTTTTTTTGTGGTTGTTTTGTGGTCCAGAAATTGTTGTCTAATGTCTGCTGATATATTTCCTGTTCCATTTCTGTGGTTTTACAGCAATTAAAAGCATTCATTGTGTGAGTGTATTTTTTTAATCAATTTTTTTTTATTGATCCAACAATGTTCAGTCAGGTCATCTGGATGATTTATTTTTTTGTGTGTGCTGAGATGTTCGCTCTCTATCCAGAAGGCTTCATCAGTCTGAGGAGACATCAAACCAAACTGTTCAAACTGATGTGAATTCCTCCAAGTCCGTTTCTCATTTCATTTTAAGGGAGTCCAAGCTGGTTTCATAGTATGAACTGAGCAGTGTATAGATCTTGCTGAGGGCCCCCTTGTTATCAGACCAGCATTCCAAAATCTTAACCACATAACCACAAAGGGAAAAAGTCAGAGTTAACAACAAAGTCCATGCTTAATAATCCAGAGCTCAGTCAGAGTTAGATCTCACAAAATGTCTTAGCTGTAAATATCTGGAAAAACGGTGACTTGTGAATAATACATTTCTGTACCAGCTGCTCAAAAGAGGCAAATCTATCATCAACATAGAGATCACACAGTGAATGCACTCCCCTCAAGACCCAGGTGTCAAAAGCTGTATCAGCTACTGAGGGAGTAAACCAGGGCTTAGTCTGAGCCGGTTCCTGCTAGAACAGAATCTGAGAACTCTCTTATTTTGACATGGTGCTCCTAGTAACTGTTTGCTAGGATCCGGCTTGGATCCGGTAACTCTCAGGCTTACTAGTAATAAAGTTATGAACAAATATGACTGCTTTGAACTAATAAAACTTATCCTGGATATGTAAACTGAAAATAATTAAATGAACATTAACTTTAAGCACAACAGCCACGATCTGCCTCTTCAAGTGAAGCATTTCCACGTCTACCCTTAAAGAAATCTCCGCCCCTAAAAGAATGAAGTGCTGAGCAGGCACTCGTACACAGGCAGGAGCTCACAGGCAGCAGCAGGGCAGGCAGCTGGAGGTTTCACATGTGGAGTTGGACAACAACGAACAGGGACAGAGTTGGGCTCAGGACAGAATTGGACTTGGGAACGAGCCCGATTAATTTGACGGTTCCATCAATTAAGGCAGGGGTGGGGGGCTTGACAGAGGCGGATTGTTTATAAATGTAGGAAAACGTAGATGTTTAAAAACCTGTTAAAATACACCAAAATGCAGGAAGTCTCATCTACTTTATTAAAAATGTTCAGGGGGTTGACCCCCAGACACCCTGTCCCATGGATCAGTTTACAAATTAAGCCCTGGAGTAAACATATGATTATTTGACACAGGTGCCAGAAACATTAATTCTGTAGAGTTAACTGCTCTCCTGAACTGATTCCAAATCTTAACCGCCCAGAGTACAATTGGGTTAGAAGTGTAGGTTGATATTAACTGTTTAAAAGGCAACTGAGAGCAGAATAATGCAGAAAGAGAGCTGGATCTTGGGTTCTCTCTAAAACCACCCAGCTGGGAGAAGGGGTATCCTTACCTAACCAGAACTATAGATCTCTGGTATTAGCTACCCAGTAATAGAGCATGAAGTTAGCTATAATTCAGTTTACTTCGGTTTATTATACAGTATAGCACCGTCACAACAAAATTCATCTCAGAGCACTGATTACAAATCAGTCTAACATGCATGTTTTTTTGTTTGTGGGAGGAAACTGGAGTACCCGGAGAAAACCCACGCATGCACGGAGAGAACATGCAAACTCCACCCAGAAAGGCCTCTGGGTGGGATTTGAACCGGTGACCTGCTCGCTGAGAAGCAGTAGCGCTACAAACTGAGCCACGGTACCACCCCACATATGAAGATAAATTATAAATAAATCATTAGTTAGGAAGTGACATGCCTCCAAGCCTGCGGGGCTTGAAGTAAGACCCTCAGCAATCCGTGGCTGCTTGTTATGCATGTATTGTGTTCTGTGTTTATTATTAGTCATGTTTGTATGATGTTAAATTAACGTCACATAATTGGGCTCGGGCTGCCTGCCCTGCTGCTGCCTGTGAGCTCTGTATTGTTGTGTTTTTCCTTGACTGATGAAGCCTTCTGGATCAAAGGTGAAACGTTTCAGCACAAAAAAAGAAACTGTCCAGATGACCTGACTGAAAAATGTTGGATTGTATACCTGGATTATTGAGCGTGGACTTTGCTGTTTTGAACCAGTTTGACACGACTGTCAACAAGGAAGAGGGCCGGCAATGGAGGAGGGGGCGTACCAAACAGTCCATCTTATCACAAGCAAAACTGGTTTGTTCCACTTTGGAATAAGCTGTTGGGGGAAGAATCAGTTTTGTTGTGTGTTTCCTTGACTGATGAAGCCTTCTGGATCGAAGGCGAAACGTTTCAGCACAAAAAAAGAAACTGTCCAGATGACCTGACTGAAAAATGTTGGATTGTATACCTGGATTATTGAGCATGGACTTTGTTGTTAACTAATTTATCTTCATATGTTGGTTGGTACGGTGGCTCCATTTGTAGAGCTGTTGCTTCTCAGCAAGAAGACTGCCTGATCAAATCCTGTCTTGGGACCTTTCTGGGTGGAGTTTGCATGTTCTCTCCGTGCTGCGTGGGTTTTCTCCGGGTACTCAGGTTTCCTCCCACAGACCAAAAACATGCATGTTAGGCTGATTGGTAACTCTAAATTGTCCCTAGGTGTGAGTGAGAGAGTGTTTGGTTGTTTGTCTCTATGTGTCCCTGTGATGGACTGGAGACTTGTCCAGGGTGTCCCTGTGATGGACTGGAGACGTGTCCAGGGTGTCCCTGTAATGGAGTGGAGACATGTCCAGGGTGTCTCTGTGGTGGACTGGAGACATGTCCAGGGTGTTCCTGTGATGGACTGGAGACCTGTCCAGGATGTCCCTGTGATGGACTGGAGGCCTGTCCAGGGTATCTCTGTGATGGACTGGAGACATGTCCAGGGTGTCCCAGAAGTAAATGGTAAATGGTAAATAGACTGTACTTATATTGCGCCTTTCTATCTTATTTCAAGATACTCAAAGCGCTTTACAACAATCTGTGCCTCATTTACCCATTCATGCAGCACTCTACTAGATCTCTACAAAGCTAATTGAACAAATCATTCTAATGAGACTAATCCATGCTTAAGATCACATTCGTACACTGATGGGACACACATCAGAGGCTATGAGGGGTTCAGTGTCTTGTCTTGTTCAGCATGTGACTGGTGGTGGATTTGAATCCCCAACTCTCGCATTGGAGGACGACTGCTCTAACCACTCAGCCACAGCCGCCCAAAGTGTGTAAAGTGTGTGTAAAGATAATGGATGGATGGATCGTCATATGTGTGAGTCTGTGTGATTTTGTGTTTTTTGGTGATTTTTAATAGTCGGGGAATGCCATGCAAATGCAAGGCAGGCACCTATTATTCTACACCTCAGAAGTGAGTCTACATTTCTATCTCCGTTAATGCAGCCCAAACCACAATGTCTACCCTCATAAAAGTTATATCAAAACAAAGTGATGTGTGCTATTACTTTTGATGGCATTTCGAGTTACCATGGCGACGTAATTTGCGAACAAAGACTCAATTTTTCACCAACTCCAGGAAATTGTTGGTGACTGACCACTTATTATTCTACACCTGATATGCGTATCTTTTTCAACTTTAATGCAGCCCGAAACACAACGTGGACCTCCACAAAAGTTATATCAAAATGACCGGCCTGGCTCCGAGATGTGTGTTATTACTTTTATTGGCAATTGGAGTTACCATGCAACATATTTTGCTAATAAAGATGCCAAATTTCCCATAGGAAATGAATAGAAAACTTTTCAAAGAAACTGAGCAACGTATGGAGCCATTTTAGTTGCCTTGCAACATGCCTTCCTTGCTTGTTGATGCAAGGAAGGCAGTGCATTACGCAATGCATTTAAAGCACCTATTATTACCTATTATCACCTATTATTATTATTAATTGGTAAAAATAATAATTAACAACAATTATTAATTATTAATTTCAATAATTATAATATAAATATTTACAATTACTACTACTAATAATGATTATTATGAATATATTTAATAATAATTAATAAATTATTAATATAGTAGTAATTATTAATCTGAACAATTACTAAGTATTATTAATCATTTATATTATTAATTATTAAAGTTAATATTTATTATTAATAATAATTTAATAATAAATAAGCAGACCCCATCAAAGTTTCTCCAGGAACTTTCTAGTTATGATTGTTTTGTCCTTTCAGTGTTGCTCACTTTTTTAACTGTTAATTTTTTTTTCTTTTAAATATTTGTTTATATTTTGATCTTAAACAATCATACAGATTGGTAACTGCTATTCATGAGTGTCAATATGATGTCCTACATGTCTGTGTGTTGTTTCTCATTCTCATTTTTCATTTCAATTAGGTGATTTTGTTTCATCTTTCTAAACATTTGCCAATTTATCACCATTATTTTTGTCACGTCTCAGACTTACATTACTTTGAGTCAATTTGTAGCAATCTATATTTTTTGTGACGTTATGTTTCATATTTGGAATTTTTTTACTTCTCTATTTGGTGTAAATGTTTAAATTTAGTTATTTTATGTGTGTTTCATTCCCTAACAACTATAAAAGACAATAATGTTTCCAAAATTTTGCACAATATGTTCTTATCAGTATGATAGCAATATGCATATGCATGGGGGAGTGGTGGCGCAGAGGTTAGCGAAAGTGGGCCAGTGATCAGAAGGTCACCGGTTCAACTCCCCAGACTGACAACATCAAAAACTGTGGGTGGAAAAGGTGAAACACCAACACCTGCTTCCATCCTCATTTGCCCCACTCTGGGCCCTTGAGCAAGGCCCTTATCCCCCACCATCTGCTCCCCCAGGTGTCCTAAATGGGCCGCTCTCTCCAGCTTGGTGGTCTGTGGTTGCGTCAGGAAGGGAATCCAACGTAAAAACAATTGCCAAGTCTTCATGCGAGTTAGTTTGCTGTGGTGACTCCTGAAGAAGGGAGCAGGCCAAAAAAAATTTAATAAAATAAAATTCTTATGAGAGCTTCAGGTTTACAAGTAAACTACAAGGATCTCAAGTTTACGGTTTAAATTAAACAGTTTATATCTGAGCGGCTGGGGAGGATGGTTAAATATTTATGGGGCCTTAAAAGAAGAAGCAGCTCAGTGAATTTGTTCTGTTCAGTCCATCTTGAACGACTACAAACGTTTCAGCAGGGCGGCTGTGGCTGAGTGGTTAGAGCAATCGTCCTCCAATGCAAGAGTTGGGGGTTCGAATCCACCAGCAGTCACATGCCGAAGTGTCCCTGGGCAAGACACTGAACCCCTCGTTGCCTCTGATGTGTGTCCCATCAGTGTATGAATGTGTTAAAGCACTGATTAGTGTCTTTAGAATGATTTGTTCAATTAGCTTTGTAGAGATCTAGTATGGTGCTGTATGAATGGGTAAATGAGGCACAGATTGTTGTAAAGCGCTTTGAGTATCTTGAAATAAGATAGAAAGGCGCAATATAAGTACAGTCCATTTACCATTTACAAAGAGCAGCAGTGCCACCATGTGAGAAAAATAACATGTGGATGATGATTCATTCATAATTTGATCAAGAATCTCCACCTTCTTACCCTGAATAGTTGAACTGGATAGAAATAAACAAAATTTTGTCCATTACCTTTTGAAATTGTTGCAGTTAAGATATTTTAAGAAATACTTAAATATTTTAATTCAGTTTGCTCTGTCTCTTCCAGACCACAGTGGGGAGATAGACACATACCATGTGAGTGTTGGACATGTCTTTCTGTTGAGCTGCCTCCCTGACCAGACTGAGGTGATGTGGAGCAGAGGGGATGGCCCCACTGAGACCCTCCCCACTGACGTGGAGGTCAGAGATGGGTTGTTGTGGTTCCTTCCTGTGGAGATGTCTCATCATGGAGCCTATATATGTGAGAAAAGGTACCAAAACAAAACTCGAACACCAACCTTTAGAAGTTTTGTGTTTTCTGACATCTAAAAATAGCGGAGTTGTTTGACTTGTTTTTGAAGTTGACAGGAAATATGCAACCTCTGGCAAAATCTATGGAATCACGGCTTTCAGTGAAAGTCTTTTCAATGAGACATGCCACAAACTATCATTTTTCAAGATTCCAACCTTCTAGCATTAAGAAGCGATAATAAATTAAAAGTAACTAATATAACTGCAGCGGCACGATGGCACAGTTATTAGAGCTGTTGTTTCTCAGTGAGAAGATCGCCAGTTCAAATCCCAGCCCAGGGCCTTTCTGGGTGGAGTTTGCATGTTCTCTCTGTGCTGTGTGGGTTTTCACCAGATACTCCAGTTTCCTCCCACAGACCAAAAACATGCATGTTAGTCTGATTGGTAACTCTAAATTGTTCCTAGGTGTGAGTGAGAGTGAATGGTTGTTTGTCTCGTTTGTCTCTATGTGTCCCTGTGATGGACTGGAGACCTGTCATGGTTGTCCCACACCTCTCGCACAGTGATAGCTGGACATGGGCACCAGTGACCCCCACAAATCAAAATAAGTGTTATGGTTTAACAAAATAGTACTCAAATTCAGACAAGGCTGAGAG
>NC_056510.1:38925483-38931834 GCF_014905685.2 Nematolebias whitei | reverse complement strand
GTGAGTACTCCACACACAAACACCCACACACACACACAACCCCAATAATAAGAAGCAGTGAGTAAAGATGATGGATGTATGGATGGATAATATATCCTGATGCATGCTCAATAATCCAGGTAGAAAAATCTAAAAAAGTTCAATCTGGTCCTCTGGACATTCAAAAAAACAAAAAACAAAACAAAGCAAAAAAAAATATGTAGATACGTTTCATCTTTCATCCGAAAGACTTCCTCAGTCTGAGGTGCTGTTTTCAGCTCAGTCTCTTAAATAGCACCTTCTCAGATGGATCAACCAGTTTTGCTGCTGACAACCAAAACCAGCTGATCACATGCTCAAGAAGGACCATCAGCCTAACAATGGATCATTAGCACACTGATGGCTGTTTACTACTCACAGAGGGCTGAGTGATACTAGCAATCACAGCATTGTAAGAGGGGGACAGTTGAACCCGGAGGCCTCCACCCCTGTTTAATGATGGACGATTTCTTTTCACAAAGATGGCCTCCTTTACTCCTCTCTCAAACCATCGTTCCTCTCTGTCCAGGATGTGAACATCTTCATCCTTGAAAGAGTGACCGCTGGCCTGGAGATGAGTGTAGACCTCAGAGTCCTGGCCTGATGATGTTGATCTTCTGTGCTGGGCCATCCTTTTGGATGGATAATATAATTGCTGTAGTCAGTCATAAGTGTTTTTTTAATTTTTAGAATAAGTAGAGAAACAAATATGGAATTGCTTTTTAAAACAAAACACCTGCATCAGAAAACCCTGCGAATTAGTCTTCAGTTAAAAAGAGTGCTCAGACCGTGGAGAGCTCTTGCACAAAGGTGACATGAATCACGGCCCCAACACTGGAGATCAGTTGAAAGAACGGAGATTGATTAACAAAAAACAAAACTTCTTCAAGAAGGTAAATCATAACAGAATTTTGTAAAGACGCTGTCCCAGTCAACTGTGTCTAAAGTCTGGACTGATTACCAGCAAAACAGCAAAGTTGTGAAAGGGGAGCACACAGGTAGACTAAAGAAAATAAAAATCCAAGATAGAAAACTCAAATCAAAATGTCTTGAAAATAGAAAACGTCCAACAAATCAAAGAGTTTGAAGATTTTAAAATTCAGTCTAGTTCTGAAAACACAACTTAAGGAAAAGTTTATTCTGTCTAATCCCTTTGTCCAAGGTGCTTAATTTAGACTTTTTTAAAGTTTCCGTAATAAAATACAATTTTTCATTAACTTAATTGAGAAGTTTCAGATTGAATAAGTCCTTTGGATGAAGGACGAAACATCTCAGCAAAAAAGAAACCGTCCAGAGGATCTGACTGAACTTTGTTGAATTTTTACCTGGATTATTGAACACAAACTTTGGTATTAATTAAGAGTTGTTTTCTTTTCAATTAAATATATTGGTGACCAGCTGGAAACTGTCTGAGGGTCACTTTTTGCCCTCATGATGTTGACAACATCTGATCTGCCATAAAGCCATTTTTTCTGTCGGATTAGGTAAAAACTATTGTAAATCCTTGACAAGAGATGATTCTCATGTAAGAGAATGACAAAAGGTGAATTTATTTATTAATAAATTTGGCTGGAGGAAAGAATCAGTGGTTTGAGAAACAGCAGGTTTCTCTGCTTATTTATCCTTTTATTAAGCACAGTTAATTATGTATTGTATCTGAGCTAAATTTCAAATGCAAGTACATCATATTAATGATTTTAAAGGTTTTAATGAGTTTAATGCCACGTCTGAACTGAACCGTACTGTTTGAAATGTGCAAAGCTCACAAAAAAGAAAAGAAAAGAAAAAACAGAAAACAGAAAAGAGTTCAGAGCTCAAAGTGACTCCATCATCATTCTTAGCTTTTGTTCAGCGAACACTACAGATGATCAAATGATCAGATTTACTGTTAAAAATTTGAAAACACAAGAAATTTGCATGCTTCAAAATCGGTCATATTACAGTTTTGTGTTTTGATGAATCTCAACAATTCATTTTTACACAAGTCAAAAATTCATTTCAATTCAGTTTATTTATATAGCACCAAATCACAACAAAGTTGTCTCAGGGCACTTTACAGAAACATTCACAAACATAAAAGCCAATTAAAAATGTTCCCACTGCTCTCATTAAGACACATTTTATCATCGTACTTCCCTGACTACATCTTGTAATTTGTTTTCTGTCGCAGCAAACTGAAAATGATGAAAATCTTCACACTATAAAAACATTTTTGCAACAAAATGTCAGATTTTCTGCTGTCTGCTATGTTTTCTGTAGAGATGAAACTGAACTATTGAAGAGAACGTTTAGAGTCTCGGTGTCCAATGAAGACTGTCCCGATCCAAGCGAGGATGTCGTCATCACAGAGGGGATCAGGGGAGGGCTTCCTTGTAAACAGACAGAGCTCTTTGGACTGGGTCTCGTGAGGAGAATACGATGGATGAAGGTATTGAGCTCTGTGAAGCTCGCATGGTGATGCTGCTGCTTTTATAAAGTATATATGTATATAGTTTATATATATTGATATATACTGTGTGTAGTCTGAGGTGTAACCAAGAAAAAGGATGTGTATAAAAGTTCTCATAAAGACTTGGTGACAACTCGGGATTGGCTTCAGTTCATCTTCTTTATTAATAAACTACTATTTATAGTTAGTTTTCATATTTTTAAGATAAACTGAAGCTAGTCCCTCTTGCAGCTGAAAGCACACTTTTATTTTGTTTCTTTAAGAGCTGTGCTCAGGGCTTAATTTGTAAACTGACTGATGCCGGAGTGGGGCGTGGGGGGTGCGTGGCGGGGGGGGTCCGTGGATCCTCTCACAGAAAATTTTGAACAACAGAGATGCCATTTCCTGCGTTTTGGTGTATTTTAACGTGTTGCTATGCATCAACATTTACTCATATTTGTAAACCATTCATCCATTATCTTTTACCCACTTCTTCCATTTTGGGTCATGGGGGTCACTGGTGCCCAATCACTGTGTGAGGGGCGGGGTACACCCTGGACAGGTCGCAAGTCCATCACAGGGACACATAGAGACAAACGAGACAAACAACCATTCATTCTCTCACTCACACCTAGAGACAATTTAGAGTTACCAATCAGTCTAACATGCATGTTTTTGGTCTGTGGGAGGAAACCGGAGTACCCGGAGGAAACCCACGCATGCACAGAGAGAACATGCAAACTCTACCCAGAA
The DNA here is from genome assembly GCF_014905685.2 of Nematolebias whitei. NCBI lineage: Eukaryota > Metazoa > Chordata > Actinopteri > Cyprinodontiformes > Rivulidae > Nematolebias > Nematolebias whitei. The sequence goes on along the minus strand of NC_056510.1, from coordinate 38,928,635 downwards.
AGGCACCTGGACCGGGATTTGAACCAGGGACCTGCTCGCTGAGAAACAGCAGCTCTACCAGTTGCGCCACCGTGCTGCCCTCATTTGTAAACACTTAATAAAATTCCTCTTTTGGAGAGGAGCAGCAGGTTGTGTGTGAGCAGCTCTGATTCTGTCAGATGTCCTTAAGAGGGGGATAGTTGAACACAGAGGCCTCCAGAGGACCTGACTTAACCTTTTTAGATTTTTCTACCTGGATTATTGAGCATGCATCAGGATGTACTGTATGTTGTTCTGTTGTTTGGTTTTATGTTGTTAATAAAGTTTTTTTTTAAAAACTTCCTATTAGGCTTAATGTAATTCTTTTTTTTCAGATGTTGTTCATTTACACCTTAGGGCCACCGTAGCAATGTACAAACAGCTTTATTCTTTAGAGATTAATGATCATGATTCATTTTTTTATGTTTGTAATTTGACTTTGAATAACTTGACTACATCACACAGTCAAGTTTTGTATTATCAAATAATAATAGCATTATTATTAAATAGTAGCATTTAGCATTTAACAAACTCAGTTGAACACAAGAGGAAGGTTCAGGGCCAAAACGTGTTGCTATGTTGATGACTCCAAGCTGCAAAAACACCTAGACTTAGCTCAGGATCTGTAAAATTGCCCGAGTTATAACAATTTTTTAAGTTGATAAGTTGTGGCAGTCATCTTACGATGAATTTAATACAAAAGTTAATCAGTTGTAGATTTAGTTTGGTTATTTCCTGCAAGTTTAACTAAAATGTCTTCAAATTCCTCAGACTGATGAAGTCTTCTGGATGGAAGGTGAAACGTTTCAGCGCCAAAAAAAAAAAAAGAAAGTGTCCAGATGACCTTACTGAAAATTGTTGGAAAGTATACCTGGATTATTGAGCATGGACTTTGTTGAGTTCAAATAGTTTTTAAATGAATACTGTTTGCTTTATTTAGTGTTATGACTGTCAGTCTGTCCTCGATGTATAGCTTTTTGTAACTAAATTTATTGACAAATTTAAATATGTTATGCTAAGGAAAGGAAAATATCCTCTGTGTATTTGAATAAAGGACTGTAACCTGGAGGAGCTGGATAAGGAGTTCATCTCTGCTGATGGCTTCATGTGGCTGCCGGCGGTCTCACAGAGGGATGCTGGGAAATACACCTGCCTAACAGATATTACTATAGATGGCAGGAACTACACAACTGCACGCAGCATCCAGATGACTGTTAAAAACGGTGTGTACTGTATCTGTCTGAGTCATCATCAGATTCAGCTCCAAAAACTGGAAACCATTTTAACTTTTTAACAACTCTTATTTTCTGTAAAATAAATCAGACATGATGTGTCTGATAAAAGTAACTTGACTAGTAATAACTCCAACTTTCAATTAACTGCTGTGTTTTCTGCTCTCTGCTATCTTTCTGTGGTTTTAGGAGCTCCAGAGGTTTTTCCGGAGCTCCAGGTGGTGAAACCTCAAGAGGACGTCTTCATTGTTCAAGTGGGTCAGTAAAACCCAACACACAACTGATGAAGGGCCAACAATTACTGTAATTATACAAATCCAAGATGGCCGCAAGTGCACGTCAGTGTCTGTCAGCATCTGTTTTTCAACCTGTCTCGATTGGTTTTTAATAGTTTAAAGGGCTTTTATTGAATTTTAGGAGCTGAAACCGGGTGCTATCACAGTGACATTTTTATCCTACTCCGGTGTGATTTAATTTTAAATTTTGATCCACCTGTTGGTCCTGGATGTTGGACTGGACCTTTCTGGGAGTTGTGTCGGAGGCTGCCTGCTGGTTGTCAGCTGTCGGAGGATTTTGAGACTGTGCGGAGCTCCTGCCTCTTGAACCATCGGAGGCTGCTGTTGCCTGGCGGCTCTGTGGCAGTGATTTGCTGGGTCGCAGCTTGCTGGCCGTTAACTTTAAATTGGCCACGGAGCCTTGCCAGGCTGCCCGCTGCTGGAGCCGTTGGTTGTCGGAGCCTGTTCGGGCCGCTGGCTGCCGAGTCCCATCTGAGCTGCTAGACGCTCAAACCCGCTGTGTCTTTGGATCCCACTGGATTGCTGGCCGACAGCGTCGTTGCTCATCGTTGGAGCCTGCTCGTGTTGCTAGCTGCTGGATCCCATCTGAATTGTGGGCCACTGGAGCCCGCTGTGCCGCGGGATCACACCAGACTGCTGCCGACAGCTTCCTCAGTCATCGCTGAAGTTCACAGCCTGAGAGCAACCTGAGCCCGCTGGCTGCTGAAACCTGCAGGCCGCAAGACATCCCAGTCACCGGCCATCAGATCCTATCAACCTTCAACTGTCATATGGTGGCTTAAAACAATTATTTTTATTTTATAAGTTATAATTTTATAATTTTAATCTTAAATTTTTTTAATTTAAATTTTTGGATTCTGGATCTCCTGACTGCTCCACTGGCCAATTTATCTACAGACCCCGATCATGAAGTTTCTTTTTAAAGTACTTTTATTTTCTTTTGCTTCAAGTGCGTCAGTACTTTGGAAGTACAGAAATGAGGCACAAATAGTCATGCCCCCATCCAGCCTTGGATTTTTCCAGGTCAGGGACCTCAATCTGGTCATTCTCTGTTGACAGTTTGACCCTATCACGGATGTCCTCCTGGTGGCCGGGATTAAATCATCAAACTCTTGTTCATCTCATGTGTATATCCGTCTTGCAAAGCAGTTTTATACACAGAAATGTCTCTTATAGATTTGGCAATTTCAAACCTTAATGATAAGGAGTCAATTTCTAATGTGAAAAGGAAGTACTATATTCTTCTTCTTCTACTATCAGGAAATGTTCAACTTAATCCAGGCCTCTCTCTGAATAATATTGATATTCCTGAAAAATTTAGTGAGAGAGCTGGTCTTGGCATTTTACATTTTAATGTCCGAAGCCTGCTTCCTAAAACTGATCTTGTTCAAATTTGGGTATAAAGAACAAAACCTGACATCAAAGTTTGTTTTCTCAGTCATCCAGGTATATAACAACAAAAAAGGTTGAATCATGTCATCTGGACTTCGTTTTTTTTGTTAAAAAGAAACGTTTCGCCCCTCATCCAAGAGGCTTCGTCAGTCTGAGGCCTAGCCATGTGGTATTACCCAGAAGCCACCCTGACTCTTGTGTTTCAAGCCTACCT